>NW_019242378.1:184325-237291 GCF_002742605.1 Olea europaea var. sylvestris | reverse complement strand
AAGAGTAGTTCAATTTTATTTATTTTAGCCTTAACCGAAACTAATTGAATTAAGATGAATTTTGGAATCAAAAGCCCTAATTTTGGGAGAAATCCCCAAATTGAAAAACCCTAATTTCAAATCAAACCCTAATTTGGGGGAAATCCCCAAATTGAAAAACCCTAATTTCAACTCAAACCCTAATTACTTAAATTCACTTAACGAATGACTCAATTATGAAATGTTATGAAAATAAATGAAATGTATTGTCAATTTATGAAAATCTATGTAAAACAAATGCACTAGGATCACGAATCCCCACATAATTACTAATTAAACCCTAATTTCACAATTTTGATAATTCAATAAGAATTTGACAAATCAATGCTCCTAAATCTATTCAATACTCTCTTGAGAGATGTATTGAACCTATTCTCATAAATCATCAGCCTATATCTCCATGACGGATGCAATTATACAAGAAAGCATGTAATCTTTTTTTTTTTAAGCAAATACCACTAGTGTGGTTTATTTTATATAATGAAAAGCGGGAAAACAAATAGAGGAGGGGGGCATGGACCTGACCTCTAGCAAATGTAAATTGTAACAAATATTTGAAGATAAAAAGCAATCACAGTAAACAAGACACGAACAAAAACTAATGAAAGGTACTTAAGGGTATTCCCGAGGGTAAATCTTCGGGTGGTAGTACATAGACATTGATCGAGTCATGCGTCTGGTTTGAAACATTTTCGGATCATAGTAGTCTGCGATGTCTGGCTCGCTCGTTGGAGAGGGGTCTCGCCTGCGGGTAGGAGCCTGCTTTGTTGATAAGTACTGTTCAGATGGTGGTGCACTGAATGTCGGGCGAAAAGTGGGTACATCTGATCTCATTGTACTAGTCATAGGTGCATCTAATCTCATGGTGTTCTGTGCTACGATATCTGAATCGTGGGAGATTGACCTGCTTGCTGTAGGGACATCGTCTTCTGCATTTTGCATGCAGTTTCCAAGGCCCATGCCATCCATGTCTCTCTGTATATGTTCTTTCACCTTATTGTGTGTAGGAGCTGTGATAGAAGGACTAGGTGAAGGTGTACGCGTAGGAGTCTTACTCACAGAAGGTCCCTCTCCAAAGAGCTTAAAAACCAAGTCCTCAATAGCAAATCTCATGGTAGATCCAACTTTCATTCCATGGTCCTTCTTAAAGTGATCAATCAGCATATGCTTGACACCATGTCGCTCTGAGCTGATCTCAGCCAACAACCCCTGTGCAAGAGTGGTTTGAGGAACTTTCCCGATACCTGATCCCTGCGCTGATTGAGTACCATCTGTGTGTGTCTTCAATGGTGGAGAACTCATATGCGTCGGCTCAGGGGGTACATCAGTAGTAGCTGTGGGAATAGGAGCTATGGAAGTAATAATAGGAGAAGTGGGTACCTCGATAGGAACATTTGGAGTAGGCTCAGCAACTGAATGAATATACGGAGGTACCTCTGGATCAACTGTGATACGAGTAGAGGTGGGAACTGTCGATGTAGATTCTGACTCTGTCACAACTGCGGTAGTAGTAGTGGAAAGCACAGAAGGCACTGCTGAAACTGGAACCCCTTGCTTCTTTAGCTCCACAAACGTCACCTTGCCCTTATCCTTATCAGTCCTAGTAATAGGGGGCCGAAAAGGGGGGTGCACAACAACGGCAGAAGGAGGAGGAGGAACCGTAGTACATATGGTGTCTGTTTTGGGCCTAAAAGTACTTTTCAAAAAGGTAGCTACCCTTTGGGATTGAACTCACCCTTTTTATCATGATGTATGAGGGATTTCAGCCATTTGTGGATGAACACGCAGTTGCTTATTTCGAACGCTTGGATTGTCGGCGATCCAAAATTGAGTGTGACTTTTGCATACGGTGTCCATTTTGGGCCCATAAGTACTTTTTCAAAAAGGTAGCCACCCTTTTGGATTGAACTCACCCTTTTCCTCACGAAGTATGAGCAATTTTAGCCGTTTCAGGAAGAACAAGCGCTTACCCATTTGGAACACTTGGATTGTCGGTGATCGAACAACTGAGTGTCACTTTTGCTTACGGTGTCCGTTTTGGGCCATTAGTACTTTTTTTGAAAGGTAGCCACCCTTTTGGATTG
Source organism: Olea europaea var. sylvestris (assembly GCF_002742605.1). Taxonomy (NCBI): domain Eukaryota; kingdom Viridiplantae; phylum Streptophyta; class Magnoliopsida; order Lamiales; family Oleaceae; genus Olea; species Olea europaea. The sequence goes on along the minus strand of NW_019242378.1, from coordinate 235,168 downwards.
AACTAACCCGTTTCCTCATGACGTATGAGGGATTTCGGCCATTTCAGGAGGAATAAGCACTTGCTCATTTGGAACACATGGATTGTCGGTGATCGAACAACTAAGTGTGACTTTCGCATACGGTGTCCATTTTGGGCCCATAAGTACTTTTCGAAAATGTAGAGGCCCTTTTCGATTGAACTCACCCTTTTCCTTATGACGTATGAGGAATTTTGACCGTTTGTGGATAAACAAGCACTCGCTTATTTGGAATGCTTGGATTGTCGACGATCGAACAACAGAGTGTGACTTTCGCATACGGTGTCCGTTTTTGGCCCATAAGTACTTTTCAGAAATGTAGTGACCCTTTTGGGTTGAACTCACCCTTTTCATCATGTCGTATGAGGGATCTCAATCATCTGCAGATGAACAAGCACTTGCTCATTTGGAATGCTTGGATTGGCGGCAATCGAACAATAGAGTGTGACTTTTGCATATAGTGTCGGTTTTGGGCCCATAAGTACTTTTCGAAAATGTAGCGACCCTTTTGGATTGAACTGACCCTTTTCCTCATGGCGTATGAGGGATTTCGGCCATCTTAGGAAGAACAAGCACTTGCTCATTTGGAACGCTTGGATTGTCGACGTTCGAAGAACTGACCGTAACTTTTACATACGGTGTCCGTTTTGGGCCTAAAAGTACTTTTCAAAAAGGTAGCAACTCTTTGGGATTGAACTCACCCTTTTCCTCACGACGTATGAGGGATTTCAGTAGTTTGTGGATGAACAGGCAGTTGCTTATTTCGAACGCTTGGATTGTCGGCGATCGAAAATTGAGTGTGACTTTTGCATACGCAGTCCGTTTTGGGCCCATAAGTAATTTTTCGGAAAGGTAGCGACCCTTTTGGATTGAACTCACCCTTTTCCTCATGATGTATGAGCGATTTTGGCCGTTTCAGGAAGAACAAGCACTTGCTCATTTGGAACGCTTGGATCGTCGACGATCGAACAACTGAGTGTGACTTTTGCATACAGTGTCCGTTTGGGGCCCATAAGTACTTTTTGAAAAGGTAGCGACCCTTTTGGTTTGAACTCACCACTTCATCTTGATGTATGAGAGATTTTGGGCATTTTTGAAAGAACAAGCACTTCATAATTTGGAACGCTTGGATTTTCGACGTTCGAAGAACTGACCGTGGCTTTTACATATGGTGTCCGTTTTAGGCCCAAAAGTACTTTTCAAAAAGGTAGCGACCCTTTGGGATTGAACTCACCTTTTCATCACGACATATGAGGGATTTCGGTCGCTTGTGGATTAACAAGCAGCTGCTTATTTGGAACGCTTGGATTGTCGATGATCGAAAAACTCAATGTGACTTTTGCATATGGTGTTCGTTTTGGCCCATAAGTACTTTTTCAGAAAGGTAGCGACCCTTTTGGATTGAACTCACCCTTTCCCTCATGACATACAAGGGATTTTGGCCATTTCTGGAAGAACAAGCACTTGCTCATTTGGAATGCTTGGATTGTCGACGATTGAACAACTGAGTGTGACTTTCGTATACGGTATCCATTTTGGGCCCATAAGTACTTTTCGGAAATGTACCGACCCTTTTGGATTGAACTCACCCTTTTCCTTATGAAGAATGAGGGATTTCGGCCATTTTTGGAGGAACAAGCACTTGCTCATTTGGAACGCTTGGATTGTCGGCGATCGAACAACTGAGTGTGACTTTCGCATACGGTGTCCGTTTTGGGCCCATGAGTACTTTTAAAAAATGTAGCGACCCTTTCGGATTGAACTCACCCATTTCGTCATGTCGTATGAGGGATTTTGGCCATTTGTTGATGAACAAGCACTTACTTATTTGGAACGCTTGGATTGTCGGCGATCAAACAACTGAGTGTGACTTTCGTGTACGGTGTCCATTTTGGGACAATAAGTACTTTTCGGAAATGTAGCGACCCTTTTGGATTGAACTCACCCTTTTGATCACGTCATATGAGTGATTTTAACCATTTGTGGATGAACAAGCACTTGCTTATTTGGAACACTTGGATTGTCGGCGATCGAACAACTGAGTGTGACTTTTGCATACGGCGTCCGTTTCGGGCCCATAAGTACTTTTCAGAAATGTAGTGACCCTTTTGGATTGAACTCACTCTTTTCATTACAACGTATGAGTGATTCATGCCATTTGTGGATGAATAAGCAGTTGCTTATTTTGAACGCTTGGATTGTCGGCGATTGAAAAACTGAGCATGACTTTTGCATACGGTTTTAGTTTTGGGCCCATAAGTACTTTTTCGAAAAGGTAGCAACCCTTTTGGATTGAACTCACCAATTTCCTCACAACGTATGAGGGATTTTGGCCATTTCTAGAAGAACAAGCACTTGCTCATTTGGTACGCTTGGATTGTCGACAATCGAACAACTGAGTGTGACTTTCGCATACGGTGTCCGTTTTGAGCCCATAATTACTTTTTGGAAATGTGGGGACCCTTTTGGATTGAACTCACCCTTTTCGTCACATCGTATGAGGGATTTCGGCCATTTGTTGATGAACAAGCACTTGCTTATTTGGAACGCTTGGATTGTCGGTGATCAAATAACTGTGTGACTTTCACATATGGTGTCCGTTTTGGGCCCATAAGTATTTTTCGAAAATGTAGTGACCCATTTGGATTGAACTCACCCTTTCGTTACAACATATGAGTGATTTGAACGTTTGTGGACGTACAAGTACTTGCTTATTTGGAACGCTTGGATTGTCGACAATCGAACAACTGAGTGTGACTTTTGTATACGGTGTCCGTTTTGGGCCCATGAGTACTTTTCGGAAATGTAGCGACCTTTTTGGATAGAACTCACCCTTTTCCTCATGACGTATGAGGGATTTTGGTCGTTTCTAGAAGAACAAGCACTTACTCATTTGGAACGCTTGGATTTTCGACGTTCGAAGAACTGATCGTGACTTTTCCATATGGTGTCCGTTTTGGGCCTAAAAGTACTTTTCGAAAAGGTAGCGACCCTTTGGGATTGAACTCACCCTTTTCCTCACGACGTATGAGGGATTTTGACCGTTTGTGGATGAACGAGCACTTGCTTATTTGGAACGCTTGGATTGTCGGCGGTCGAACAACTGAGTGTGACTTTCGCATACGGTGTCCATTTTGGGCGCATAAGTACTTTGAGGAAATGTGGTGACCCTTTTTGATTGAACTCACCTTTTTCATTACAACGTATGAGGGAATTTGGCCGTTTGTGGATGAACAAGCACTTGTTTATTTGGAACGCGTGGATTGTCGACGATCGGACAACTGAGTGTGACTTTTGCATAAGGTGTCTGTTTTGGGCCTAAAAGTACTTTTCGAAAAGGTAGCGACCCTTTTCGATTGTGCTCACCCTTTTCATTTCAACATATTAGGGATTTTGGCCATTTGTGGATGAACAAGAAGTTGCTTATTTCGAACGCTTGGATTGTCGGCGATCGAAAAACTGAGCATGACATTTGCATATAGTGTCCGTTTTGGGTCCATAAGTACTTTTTCGAAAAGGTAGCGACCCTTTCAGATTGAACTCACCCTTTTCCTCACAACGTATGAGGGCTTTTGGCCGTTTCTATAAGAACAAGCAGTTGTTCATTTGGAACGCTTGGATTGTCGACGATCAAACAACTGAGTGTGACTTTTGCATACGGTGTCCGTTTTGGGCCCATAAGTACTTTTCATAAATGTAGCGACCCTTCTGGATTGAACTCAACCTTTTCGTCACGTCATATGAGGGATTTCGGTCGTTCGTCGATGAACAAGCACTTGCTTATTTGGAACGCTTGGATTTTTGGCGATCGAATAACTGAGTGTGACTTTCGCATACGGTGTCCGTTTTGGGCCATAAGTATTTTTCGAAAATGTAGCGACCCTTTTGGATTGAACTCACCCTTTTCATTACAATTTATGAGGGATTTTGGCCGTTTGTGAATGAACAAGCACTTGCTTATCTGGAACGCTTTGATTGTCGGTGATCGAACAACTAAGTGTGACTTTTGTATAAGGTATCTGTTTTGGGCCCAAAAGTACTTTTCGAAAAGGTAGCGACCCTTTGGGGTTGAGCTCACCCTTTTTGTCTCGACGTATGATAGATTTTAACCGTTTGTGGATGAACAAGCAGTTGCTTATTTGGAATGCTTGGATTGTCGACGATCGAAAAACTGAGTGTGACTTTTGCATACGGTGTCCGTTTTGGGACCATAAGTACTTTTTCAGAAAGGTAGTGACCCTTTTGGATTGACCTCACCCTTTCCCTCATGACGTATGAGGGATTTATGCCATTTCAGGAAGAACAAGCACTTGCTCATTTGGAACGCTTGGATTGTCGGTGATCGAACAACTGAGTGTGACTTTCGTATATGGTGTTCGTTCTGGGCCCATAAGTACTTTTTGGAAATGTAGCGACCCTTTTGGATTGAAATCACCCCTTTCCTCACAACGTATGAGGGATTTTGGCCATTTTTAGAAGAACTAGCACTTGCTCATTTGGAACGCTTGGCTATCGGCGATTGAACAACTGAGTGTGACTTTAGCATACGGTGTCCGTTTTGGGCCCATAAGTACTTTTTTTAAATGTAGCAACCCTTTTGGGTTGAACTCGCCCTTTTTGTTACAACATATGAGGGATTTTGGCCATTTGTGGATGAACAAGCACTTGCTTATTTGGAATACTTGGATTGTCGACGATCAAACTACTGAGTGTGACTTTTGCATATGGTGTCCATTTTGGGCCCATAAGTACTTTTCGAAAATGTAGCGACCCTTTTCGAATGAACTCACCACTTGGCTGTGACATATGTGGGATTTTGGGCATTTTTGGAAGAACAAGCACTTATTTATTTGGAACGCTTGGATTTTCGACGTTCGAAGAACTAATCGTGACTTTTGCATATGGTGTCTGTTTTGGGCCCAAAAGTACTTTTCGAAAAGGTAGAGACCCTTTGGGATTGAGATCACCCTTTTCATCACGACGTATGAGGGATTTCGGCCATTTTTGGATGAACACGCAGTTGCTTATTTGGAACGCTTGGATTGTCAGCGATCAAAAAACTAAGTGTGACTTTTGCATACGGTGTCCGTTTTGGGCCCATAAGTACTTTTCAAAAATGTAGCAACCCTTTTGGATTGAGCTCACCCTTTTCCTAGCGACGTATGAGGGATTTTGGCCGTTTCTAGAAGAACAATCACTTGCTCATTTGGAAAGCTTGGCTTGTCAGCGATCGAACAAAAGAGTGTGACTTTAGCATACGGTGTCCGTTTTGGGCCTATAAGTAGTTTTCAGAAATGTAGCAACCCTTTTGGGTTGAACTCACCCTTTTTGTTACAACATATGAGGGATTTCAGCCATTTTTGGATGAACAAGCACTTGCTTATTTGGAATGCTTGGATTGTCGGCGATCGAACAACTGAGTGTGACTGTTGCATACGGTCTCCATTTTGGGCCCATAAGTACTTTACGAAAATGTAGCGACCCTTTTCGATTGAACTCACCCTTTTCATTACAACGTATGAGGGATTTTGGCTGTTTGTGGATGAACAAGCAGTTGCTTATTTCGAACTCTTGGATTGTCGGCGATCAAAAAACTGAGCGGGACTTTTGCATGTGGTTTCAGTTTTGGGCCCGTAAGTACTTTTTCGAAAAGGTAGCGACCCTTTTGAATTGAACTCACCCTTTTTCTCGCGGTATATGAGGGATTTCGGCCATTTCTGGAAGATTAAGCACTTGCTCATTTGGAACGCTTGGATTGTCGGTGATCGAACAACTGAGTTTGACTTTCTCATACGGTGTCGGTTTTGGACCCATAAGTACTTTTTCGAAAAGATAGCGACCATTTTAGATTGAACTAACCCTTTTCCTCGCGACATATATGGGATTTTGGCCGTTTCTAGAAGAATAAGCATTTGCTCATTCGAAATGCTTGGATTGTTGATGATCGAACAACTGAGTCTGACTTTCGCATATGGTGTCCGTTTTAGGCCCATAAGTACTTTTCGGAAATGTAGCGACTCTTTTGGACTGAACTCACCCTTTTTCTCATGACGTATGAGGGATTTTGGCCATTTCTAGACGAACAAGCACTTGCTCATTTGGAATGCTTGGATTGTCGACGATCGAACAACAGAGTGTGACTTTCGCATACGGTGTCCATTTTGCGCCATAAGTACTTTTCGAAAACGTGGCGACCCTTTTGGATTGAACTTACCCTTTACATTACAACGTGTGAGGGATTTTGGCCGTTTGTGGATGAACAAGCACCTGCTTATTTAGAATGCTTGGATTGTCAACGATCGAACAACTGAGTGTGACTTTTGCATACAGTGTTCATTTTGGGCCCAAAAGTACTTTTCGTAAAGGTAGCGACCCTTTGGGATTGAATTCACCCTTTTTGTCCCGACGTATGATAGATTTCAACTATTTGTGGATGAACAAGTAGTTGCTTATTTGGAACCCTTGGATTGTCGGCGGTCGAAAAACTAAGTGTGACTTTTGCATACGGTATCCGTTTTGGGCCCATAAGTACTTTTTCAGAAATCTAGCCACTCTTTTGGATTGACCTCACCCTTTCCCTCGCGACGTATGAGGGATTTTTACCATTTCAGGAAGAACAAGCACTTGCTCATTCGGAACGCTTGGATTGTCGCCGATCGAACAACTGAGTGTGACTTTCGTACACGGTGTTCGTTTTGGGCCCAAAAGTACTTTTCGGAACTGTAGTGACCCTTTTGGATTGAAATCACCCTTTTCCTAGCGATGTATGAGGGATTTTGGCCATTTCTGGAAGAACAAGCACTTGCTCATTTGGAACGCTTGGCTTATCGACGATCGAACAACTGAGTGTGACTTTAGCATATGGTGTCCGTTTTGGGCCCATAAGTAATTTTCGAAAATGTAGCGACTCTTTTGGGTTGAACTCACCCTTTTCGTTACAACGTATGAGGGATTTCGGCCTTTTGTGGATGAACAAGCACTTGCTTATTTGGAACGCTTGGATTGTCGACGATCAAACAACTGAGTGTGACTTTTGCATACGGTGTCCGTTTTCGGCCCATAAGTACTTTTAGATTGAACTAACCACTTCTCCGTGACGTATGAGGGATTTTGGGCATTTTTGAAGCACAAGCACTTGCTTATTTGGAATGCTTGGATTTTCGATGTTCGAAGAACTAATCGTGACTTTTACATATGGTGTCTGTTTTGGGCCCAAAAGTACTTTTCGAAAAGGTAGCGACCCTTTTGGATTGAACTCACCCTTTTCCTCACAACGTATGAGGGATTTTGGGCATTTTTGAAGAACAAGCGCTTGCTTATTTGGAATGCTTGGATTTTCGATGTTCGAAGAACTAATCGTGACTTTTGCATATGGCATCTGGGCATTTTTGAAGAACAAGCGCTTGCTTATTTGGAATGCTTGGATTTTCGATGTTCGAAGAACTAATCGTGACTTTTGCATATGGCATCTGGGCATTTTTGAAGAACAAGCGCTTGCTTATTTGGAATGCTTGGATTTTCGATGTTCGAAGAACTAATCGTGACTTTTGCATATGGCATCTGGGCATTTTTGAAGAACAAGCGCTTGCTTATTTGGAATGCTTGGATTTTCGATGTTCGAAGAACTAATCGTGACTTTTGCATATGGCATCTGGGCATTTTTGAAGAACAAGCGCTTGCTTATTTGGAATGCTTGGATTTTCGATGTTCGAAGAACTAATCGTGACTTTTGCATATGGCATCTGGGCATTTTTGAAGCACAAGCACTTGCTTATTTAGAACGCTTGGATTGTCGGCGAGCGAACAACCTTTTGCATACGGTGTCCGTTTTCGGCCCATAAGTACTTTTCGAAGATGTAACGACCCTTTTGGATTGAACTCACCCTTTTCCTCATGACGTATGAGAGATTTTGGCCATTTGTGGATGAACAAGCACTTGCTTATTTAGAACGCTTGGATTGTCGACGATCGAACAACTGAGTGTGACTTTCGCACACAGTGTCCGTTTTGGGCCCATAAATACTTTTCAAAAATGTAGCAACCATTTTGGATTGAACTCACCCTTTTCATCATGACATATGAGGGATTTCGACCGTTGGTGGATGAACAAGTAGTTTCTTATTTGGAACACTTGGATTGTTGGTGACGAAAAACTGAGTGTGACTTTTGCATACGGTGTCCATTTTGGGCCCATAAGTACTTTTTCGAAAAGGTAGCGACCCGTTTGGATTGAACTCACCCTTTTCTTCACAACGTATGAGGGATTTTGGCCGTTAGAGGATGAACAAGCACTTGCTCATTTGGAATGCTTAGATTGTCGGCGATCAAACAACTGATTGTGACTTTCGCATACGGTGTCCGTTTTGAGCCCATAAGTACTTTTCGGAAATGTAGCGACCCTTTTGGATTGAACTTACCCTTTTTGTTACAACCGATGAGGGATTTCGGCCGTTTGTGGATGAACAAGCACTTTCTTATTTAGAACGCTTGGATTGTCGGCGATCGAACAACTGAGTGTGACTTTTGCATATGGTATCCATTTTGGGCCCATTAGTACTTTTCGAAAATGTAGCGACCCTTTTGGATTGAACTCACCCTTTTCCTCACGACGTTTGAGGGATTTCGACTATTTCTGGAAGAAGAAGCACTTGCTCATTTGGAACGCTTGGATTTTCGATGATCGAACAACTGAGTGTGATTTTCGCATACGGTGTCCGTTTTGGGCGCAGAAGTACTATTAGGAAATGTAGAGACCCTTTTGGGTTGAACTCACCCTTTTCCTTGTGATGTATGAGAGATTTTGGCCATTTGTGGATGAACAAGCACTTGCTTATTTAGAACGCTTGGATTGTCGGCGATCGAACAACTGAGTGTGACTTTTGCACACCGTGTCTATTTTGGGCCCATAAATACTTTTCAAAAATGTAGCAACCCTTTTGGATTGAACTAACCCTTTTCATCACGACATATGAGGCATTTTGGCCGTTTGTGGATGAACTAGTAGTTTCTTATTTGGAAGCTTGGATTGTCGGCGATCGAAAAACTGAGTGTGACTTTTGCATACGATGTCCGTTTTAGGCCCATAAGTACTTTTTCGAAAAGGTAGCGACCCATTTGTATTGAACTCACCCTTTTCTTCGCAACGTATGAGGGATTTTGGCCATTAGAGGATGAACAAGCACTTGCTCATTTGGAATGCTTATATTGTCGGCGATCGAACAACTGATTGTGACTTTCGCATACGGTGTCCGTTTTGGGCCCATAAGTACTTTTCGGAAGTGTAGCGACCCTTTTAGATTGAACTCACCCTTTTTGTTACAACCTATGAGGGATTTCGGCCATTTGTGGATGAACAAGCACTTTCTTATTTAGAACACTTGGATTGTCGACGATCGAACAACTGAGTGTGACTTTTGCATATGGCATCCGTTTTGGGCCCATTAGTACTTTTCGAAAATGTAGCGACCCTTTTGGATTGAACTCACCCTTTTCCTCGCGACATTTGAGGGATTTTGACCGTTTCTGGAAGAAGAAGCACTTGCTCATTTGGAACGCTTGGATTGTCGGTGATCGAACAACAGAGTGTGATTTTGGCATACGGTGTCCATTTTGGGCGCAGAAGTACTATTAGGAAATGTAGAGACCCTTTTGGGTTGAACTCACCCTTTTCCTCGTGATGTATGAGAGATTTTGGCCATTTGTGGATGAACAAGCACTTGCTTATTTAGAACGCTTGGATTGTCGGCGATCGAACAACTGAGTGTGACTTTTGAACACTTGTCTGTTTTGGGCCCATAAATACTTTTCAAAAATGTAGCAACCCTTTTGGATTGAACTAACCCTTTTCATCACGACATATGAGGGATTTTGGCCGTTTGTGGATGAACAAGTACTTTCTTATTTGGAACGCTTGGATTGTCGGCGATCGAAAAACTGAGTGTGACTTTTGCATATGATGTCCGTTTTGGGCCCAAAAGTACTTTTTCGAAAAGGTAGCGACCCGTTTGGATTGAACTCACCCTTTTCCTCGCAACGTATGAGGGATTTCGGCCATTTGAGGAAGAACAAGCACTTGCTCATTTGGAATGCTTAGATTGTTGACGATCGAACAACTGAGTGTGACTTTAGCATAAGTTGTCCGTTTTGGGCCCATAAGTACTTTTCGAATATGTAGCGACCCTTTTGGATTGAAGTCACCCTTTTTCTCATGATATATGAGGGATTTTAGCCATTTTTGGAAGAACAAGCACTTGCTCATTTGGAAAGTTTGGGTTGTCGACGATCGAACAACTGAGTGTGACTTTCGCATATGGTGTCCGTTTTGGGCCTATAAGTACTTTTTCAAAATGTGGCGACCCTTTTGGATTGAACTCACCCTTTTCCTCATGTCGTATGATGGATTTTGATCATTTGTGGATAAACAAGCACTTGCTTATTTGGAACGCTTGGATTGTCAGTGATCGAAAAACTGAGTGTGACTTTCGCATACGGTGTCCGTTTTGGGCCCATAAGTACTTTTTGAAAATGTTGCAACCCTTTTGGATTGAACTCACCCTTTTCCTCATGATGTATGAGGGATTTTGGCCATTTGTGGATGAACAAACACTTGCTTATTTGGAACACTTGGATTGTCGGCGATCGAACAACTGAGTGTGACATTTGCATACGGTGTCCATTTTGGGCCCATAAGTACTTCTCGAAAATGTAGTGACCCTTTTCGATTAAACTCATAGCTTCGCCATGATGTATGAGGGATTGTTGGCATTTTGGGATGAACAAACACTTATTTATTTGGAATGCTTGGATTTTCAATGTTTGAAGAACTGATCGTGACTTTTACGTATGGTGTCCGTTCTAGGCCCAAAAGTACTTTTTGAAAAGGTAGCGACCCTTTGGGATTGAACTCGCCCTTTTCATCACGATGTATGAGGGATTTAAGCCATTTGTGGATGAACAAGCAGTTGCTTATTTGGAGCGCTTGGATTGTCGGTGATCGAAAAACTATGTGTAACTGTTGCATACGGTGTCCGTTTTGGGCCCATAAGTACTTTTTCGAAAAGGTAGCGACCCTTTTAGATTGAACTCACCTTTTTCCTCATGACGTATGGGGGATTTTGGCCATTTTAGGATGAACACGTACTTGCTCATTTGGAACGCTTGGAATGTCGACGATCGAACAACTGAGGGTGACTTTCGCATACGGTGTCCATTTTGGGCCCATAAGTACTTTTCAGAAATGTAGCGACCCTTTTGGATTGAACTCACCCTTTTTATTACAGCGTATGAAGGATTTCTACTATTTGTGGATGAAGAAGCACTTGCTTATTTGGAATGCTTGGATTGTCAGCGATCGAACAACTGAGTGTCACTTTCGCATACGGTGTTAGTTTTGGGCTCATAAGTACTTCTCGAAAATGTACCGACCCTTTTGGATTGAACTCACCCTTTTCATCACGTCGTACGAGGGATTTCGACTGTTTGTGGACGTACAAGCACTTGCTTATTTGAAACTCTTGGATTGACGGTGATCGAACAACTGAGTGTGACTTTTGCATACGGTGTCCGTTTTGGGACCATAAGTACTATTCGGAAATGTAGCGACCCTTTGGGATTGAACTCACTACTTCATCGTGACGTATGAGGGATTTTGGCCATTTTTGGAAGAACAAGCACTTGTTTATTTAGAATGCTTGGATTTTCGACGTTCGAAGAACTGAACGTGACTTTTACATAGGGCGTCCGTTCTGGGATCAAAACTACTTTTCGAAAAGGTAGCGATCCTTTGGGATTGAACTCACCCTTTTCGTCATGATGTATGAGGGATTTTAGCCATTTTTGGGAAGAACAAGCACTTGCTCATTTGGAATGCTTGGATAGTCGGCGATCGAACAACTGAGTGTGACTTTCGTATACGGTGTCCGTTTTGGGCCCATAAGTACTTTTTGAAAATGTAGTGACCCTTTTGGATTGAACTCACCCTTTTTGTCACGACGTATGAGGGATTTCGGCCATTTGTGGATGAACAAGCACTTGCTTATTTGGAACGCTTAGATTGTCGGCGATCGAACAACTGAGTGTGACTTTTGCATACAGTGTCCGTTTTGGGCCCATAAGCACTTTTTGAAAATGTCGCGACCCTTTTTTATTGAACTCACCGCTTCGCCATAACGTATGAGGGATTTTTGACATTTTTGGAAGAACAAGCCCTTGTTTATTTGGAACACTTGGATTTTGGACGTTCGAAGAACTGACCGTGACTTTTACATAAGGTGTCTGTTTTGGGCCCAAAAGTACTTTTCGAAAAGGTAGCGACCCTTTGGGATTGAACTTACCCTTTTTGTTACAATGTATGAGGGATTTCAGCCATTTGTGGATGAACAAGCACTTGCCTATTTGGAACGCTTGGATTGTCAACGATCGAACAACAAAGTGGGACTTTTGCATACGGTGTCCGTTTTGGACCCATAAGTACTTTTCGAAAATGAAGCGACCCTTTTCGATTGAAATCACTGCTTTGCCATGATGTATGAAGGATTTTGGGCATTTTTGGAAGAATAAGCACATGCTTATTTGGAACGCTTGGATTTTCGACGTTCAAAGAACTGATCGTGACTTTTACATAAGGTGTCCGTTTTGGGCCCAAAAGTACTTTTCGAAAAGGTAGCGACCCTTTGGGATTGAACTCACCCTTATCATTACGGCGTTTGAGGGATTTCGATCGTTTGTGGATGAACAAGCAGTTGCTTATTTGGAAAACTTGGATTGTCGGCGATCGAAAATTGAGTGTGACTTTTGCATATGGTGTCCATTTTGGGTCCATAAGTACTTTTTCAAAAAGGTAGTGACCCTTTTGGATTGAACTCACCCTTTTCCTCATGATGTATGAGGGATTTCAGCCATTTCAGGAAGAACTAGCACTTGCACATTTGGAACGCTTGCATTGTTGGCGATCGAACAACGGAGTGTGACTTTCGCATAGGGCGTCCGTTTTAGGCCCATAAGTACTTTTCGGAAATGTAGCAACCCTTTTGGATTGAACTCACCCTTTTCATCACAATGTATGAGGGATTTTGGCCATTTTTTGGATGAACAAGCACTTGCTTATTTGGAACGCTTGGATTGTCGACGATCGAAGAACTGAGTGTGACTTTCGCATACGGTGTCCATTTTGGCCCCATAAATACTTTTCGAAAATGTAGCGACCCTTTTGGATTGAACTCACCCTTTTCCTCGTGACGTATGAGGGATTTTGGCCATTTATGGATGAACAAGCACTTGCTTATTTGGAACGCTTGGATTGTCAGCGATCGAACAACTGAGTTTGACTTTTTCATACGGTGTCCGTTTTTGGGCCCATAAGTACTTTTCAAAAATATAGCGACCTTTTTCATTTAAACTCACAGCTTCACTATGATGTATGAGGAATTTTTGGCATTTTTGGAAGAACAAACACTTGTTTATTTGGAACACTTTGATTTTTGACTTTCATAGAACTGATCGTGACTTTTACATATGGTGTCCGTTTTAGGCCCAAAAGTACTTTTCGAAAAGCTAGCAACCCTTTGGGATTGAATTCGCCCTTTTCATCATGATGTATGAGGGATTTCAGCCGTTTATGGATGAACAAGCAGTTACTTATTTGGAACGCTTGGATTGTCAGTGATCGATAAACTATGTTTGACTTTTGCATACGGTGTCCGTTTTTGGCCCATAAGTACTTTTTTGGAAAGGCAGCGACCCTTTTGGATTGAACTCACCCTTTTCCTCTCGATGTGATTGAACAACTGAGTGTGACTTTTAGCATACGATGTCCGTTTTGGCCCCATAAGTACTTTTTGGGAAAGGTAGCATCCATTTTGGATTGAACTCACCATTTTCCTCACGACGTACGAGGGATTTTGGCATTTTTGGAAGAAAAAGCACTTGCTTCTTTGGAACTCTTGGATTGTCGACGATCGAACAATTAAGTGTGACTTTTGCATACGGTGTCCGTTTTGGGCCCATTAGTACTTTTCGGGAAATGTAGTGACCCTTTTGGATTGAACTCACACTTTTCATCATGACATATGATGGATATTGGTATTTTGTGGATAAACAAGCACTTGCTTATTTGGAACGTTTGGATTGTCGGTGATCGAACAACTGAGTGTGACTTTCGTACACGGCGCCCATTTTGGGCCCATAAGTACTTTTCGGAAATGTAGCGATCCTTTTGGATTGAACTCACCCTTTTCATCACGACGTGTGAGGGATTTCATCCTTTTGTGGATTAACAAGCACTTCCTTATTTGGAACGATTGGATTGTCGACAATTGAACAACTGAGTATGACTTTTGCATAAGGTGTCCGTTTTGGGCCCATAAGTACTTTCGGAAATGTAGTGACCTCTTTGGATTGAACTCACCCTTTTCCTCATGAAGCATGGGGGATTTCGGCTATTTTTGAAAGAACAAGCACTTGTTTATTTGGAACGCTTAGATTGCCGGTGATCGAACAACTGAGTGTGACTTTTGCATACGGTGTCCATTTTAGCCCCATAAGTAATTTACGAAAATGTAGCGACCCTTTTGGATTGAACTCACCCTTTTTGTCACGGCGTATGAGGGATTTTGCCCTTTTGTGGATGAACTAGCACTTGCTTATTTGGAACATATGGATTGTCGGCGATCGAACAACTGAGTGTGACTTTTGCATACGATGTCCGTTTTGGACCCATAAGTACTTTTTTGGAAAGTTAGAGACCCTTTTGGATTGAACTCACCCTTTGCCTCACGACGTATGAGGGATTTCAGTCATTTCTAGAAGCACAAGCACTTGCTTATTTGGAACGCTTGGACTGCCGGCGATCGAACAACGGAGTGTGACTTTTGCATATGGTGTCCGTTTTAGCCCCATAAGTACTTTTTCGGAAAGGTAGCAACCCTTTTGGACTGAACTCACCCATTTTCTCATGCCGTATAAGGGATTTTGGCCATTTATGGAAGAACAATCACTTGCTTATTTGGAACGATTTAATTGTTGGAGATCAAACAACCGAGTGTGACTTTTGCATACAGTGTCCGTTTTGGACCCATAAGTACTTTCTAAAATGTAGCGACCCTTTTGGATTGAACTCACCCTTTTCCTCATGAAGTATGGAGGATTTCGGCCATTTCTGGAAGAACAAGCACTTGCTTATTTGGAACACTTTGATTGTCGGCTATCGAAAAATTGAGTATGACTTTCGCATGCGGTGTCCGTTTTGGGCCCATAAGTACTTTACGGAAATGTAGTGACCCTTTGGATTGAACTTACCCTTTTCATCACGACATATTGGGAATTTTGGCCATTTGTGGATGAACAAGCACTTGCTTATCTGGAACGCTTAGATTGTCAACGATCGAACAACGGAGTGTGACTTTCGCTTACAGTGTCCGTTTTGGGCCCAAAAGTACTTTTTCAGAAAGGTTGAGACCCTTTTGAATTGGACTCACCCTTTTCCTCATGACCTATGCGGGATTTCGATCGTTTTCTGGAAGAACAAGCACTTACTTATTTGGAACGCTTGGATTTTCGGCGATCGAACAATTGAGTGTGACTTTTGCATAGGGTGTCCGTTTTGGGCCCATAAGTACTTTTTTGGAATAGTAGTAACCCTTTTGGATTGAACTCACCCATTTCCTTACGACGTATGAGGGATTTTGGCCATTTCTGGAAGAACAAGCACTTGCTTATTTGGAACACTTGGATTGTTGGCAGTCAAATAACTGAGTGTGA
This sequence comes from Olea europaea var. sylvestris, assembly GCF_002742605.1. NCBI lineage: Eukaryota > Viridiplantae > Streptophyta > Magnoliopsida > Lamiales > Oleaceae > Olea > Olea europaea. The sequence continues at coordinate 219,394 of NW_019242378.1, read as the reverse complement.
CTTTTGCATACGGTGTCCGTTTTGGAACCATAAGTACTTTCAAAAATGTAGCGACCCTTTTGGATTGAAATCACCCTTTTCTTCATGAGGTATGGGGGATTTCGGCCATTTCTGGAAGAACAAGCACTTGCTTCTTTGGAACGCTTGGATTGTCGACGATCGAACAATTGAGTGTGACTTTCGGTTACGGTGTCCGTTTTTGGCCCATAAGTACTTTTCGAGAAATGTAGGGACCCTTTTGGATTGAACTCACCCTTTTCATCATAACATATGAGGGATTTTTGTAGTTTGTGGATGAACAAGCACTTGCTTATTTGGAACGCTTGGATTGTCGGTGATCGAACAACTGAGTGTGACTTTCGCATACGGCGTCCGTTTTTGGCCCATAAGTACTTTTCGGAAATGCAGTGATCCTTTTGGATTGAACTCACCCTTTTCACCACGACGTCTGAGGGATTTCATCCTTTTGTGGATTAACAAGCACTTCTTTATTTGGAACGCTTGGATTGTCGGCGATCGAACAACTGGGTATGACTTTTGCATAAGGTGTCCGTTTTGGGCCCATAAGTACTTTCAGAAATGTAGCGACCTTTTTGGATTGAACTCACCCTTTTCCTCATGAGGCATGGGGGATTTCGGCTATTTTTGGAAGAACAAGCACTTCTTTATTTGGAACGCTTGGATTGTCGGCGATCGAACAACTGAGTGTGACTTTTGCATACGATGTCCATTTTGGCCCTATAAGTAATTTTCGAAAATGCAGCGACCCTTCGGGATTGAACTCACCCTTTTCGTCATGACGTAGGAGGGATTTCAGTCATTTGTGGATTAACAAGCACTTGCTTATTTGGAACGCTTGGATTGTCGACTATCGAACAACTGAGTGCGACTTTCGCATACGGTGTCCATTTTGGGCCCATAAGTACTTTTCGAAAATGTAACAACTCGTTTGGATTGAACTCACCCTTTTCGTCACGACGTATATGGGATTTTGACCTTTTGTGGATGAACTAGCACTTGCTTATTTGGAACGCTTGGATTATTGGCGATCGAACAACTGAGTGTGACTTTTGCATACGGTGTCCGTTTTAGCCCCATAAGTACTTTTTTCGAAAGTTAGAGACCCTTTTGGATTAAACTCACCCTTTGCCTCATGACGTATGAGGGATTTCGATCGTTTCTGGAAGAACAAGCACTTACTTATTTGGAATGCTTGGACTGTCGGCGGTCGAACAACAGAGTGTGACTTTTGCATATGGTGTCCGTTTTGGCCCCATAAGTACCTTTTCGGAAAGGTAGCAACCCCTTTGGACTGAAGTCACCCATTTTCTCACGACTTATGAGGGATTTTGGCCGTTTCTGGAACAACAAGCACTTGTTTATTTGGAACGCTTGAATTGTTGGCGATCGAACAACTGAGTGTGACTTTATCATACGGTGTCCGTCTTGGACCCATAAGTACTTTCGAAAATGTAGCGACCCTTTTGGATTGAACTCTCCCTTTTCCTCATGAAATATGGGAGATTTCGGCCATTTTTGGAAGAACAAGCACTTGCTTATTTGGAACTCTTGGATTGTCGGCGATCGAAAAATTTAGAGTGACTTTCGCATACTGTGTCCGTTTTGGTCCCATAAGTACTTTACGAAAATGTAGCGACCCTTTTGGATTGAACTCACCCTTTTCATTGTGACGTATGAGGGATTTCGGCCATTGGTGGATTAACAAGCACTTGCTTATTTGGAACGCTTGGATTGTCGCGATTGAACAACTGAGTGTGACTTTTGCATGCAGTGTCTATTTTGGGCCCATAGTACTTTTCAAAATTATAACGACCCTTTTTGATTGAACTCACCCTTTTTGTCATAGCGTATGAAGGATTTTGACCTTTTGTGGATGAACTAGCACTTGCTTATTTAGAACGCTTGGATTGTTGGCGATCGAACAACTTAGTGTGACTTTTGCATACGGTGTACATTTTGGTCCCATAGGTACTTTTTCGGAATGGTAGAGACCCTTTTGGATTGAACACACCCTTTTCCCCACGACGTATGAGGGATTTCGATTGTTTCTGGTAGAAAAAGCACTATCCTATTTGGAACGTTTGGATTGTCGATGATCGAACAATTGAGTGTGACTTATGCATACGGTGTCCGTTTTGGCCCCATAAGCATTTTTTCGGAAAGGTAGCAACCCTTTTGGATTGAACTCACCCTTTTCATTGCAACGTACGAAGGATTTCGGCCATTGGTGGATTAACAAGCACTTGCTTATTTGGAACGCTTGGATTGTTGGCGATCGAACAACTGAGTGTGACTTTTGCATACGATGTTTGTTTTGGCCCCATAAGTACTTTTTCAGAAAGGTAGAGACCCTTTCGGATTGAACTCACCCTTTTCCTCACGACGTATGAGGTATTTCGATCATTTCTAGAAGAACAAGCACTTGCTTATTTGGAACGCTTGGATTGTCGACGATCGAACAATTGAGTGTGACTTTCGCATATGGTGCCCGTTTTGGGCCCATAAGTACTTTTCGAAAATGTAGCGACCCTTTTGGATTGAAATCACCCATTTCGTCACGACGTATGAGGGATTTTAGCCTTTTGTGGATGAACTAGCACTTGCTTATTTGGAACGCTTGGTTTGTCGGCGATCAAACAACTGAGTGTGACTTTTGCGTACGGTGTCCGTTTTGGCCCCATAAGTACTTTGTCAGAAAGGTAGAGACCCTTTTGGATTGAATTCACCCTTTTCCTCATGACCTATGCGGGATTTCTATCATTTCTAGAGGAACAAGCACTTGCTTATTTGGAACGCTTGGATTGTCGGTGATCGAACAACTGAGTGTGACTTTTGCATACGGTGTCCGTTTTGGCCCCGTAAGTACTTTTTCGGAAAGGTAGTAACCCTTTTGGATTGAACTCACCCATTTCCTCAAGACGTATGAGGGATTTTGGCCATTTCTAGAAGAAGCACTCGCTTATTTTGAACGCTTGGATTGTTGGCAATCGAACAACTGAGTGTGACTTTTACATACGGTGTCCGTTTTGGACCCATAGGTACTTTCGGAAATGTAGCGACCCTTTTGGATTGAACTCACCCTTTTCATCGTGACATATGAGTGATTTCGGCCATTTGTGGATTAACATGCACTTGCTTATTTGGAACGCTTGGTTTGTCGGCGATCGAACAACTGAGTGTGACTTTTGCATACGGTGTCCGTTTTAGCCCCATAAGTACTTTTTCGGAAAGGTAGAGACCCTTTTGGATCGAACTCACCCTTTTCCTCATGACCGATGCGGGATTTCGGTCGTTTCTGGAAGAACAAGCACTTGCTTATTTGGAATGCTTGGATTGTCGACGATCGAACAACTGAGTGTGACTTTTGCATACGGTGTCCGTTTTGGGACCATAAGTACTTTTTCTGAAAGGTAGCAACCCTTTTGGATTTAACTCACCCATTTCCTCGCGACATATAAGGGATTTTGGCCATTTCTAGACGAAGAAGCACTTGCTTATTTAGAACGCTTGGATTGTTGGCGACCGAACAACTGAGTGTGACTTTGGCATACTGTCTGTTTTGGGCCTATAAGTACTTTTGGAAATGTAGCGACCCTTTTGGATTGAACTCACCCTTTTCCTCATGAAGTATGGGGGATTTCGGCCATTTCTGGAAGAACAAGCACTTGCTTATTTGGATCACCTGGATTGTCGGCAATCGAACAATTAAGTGTGACTTTCGCATACGGTGTCCGTTTTGGGTCCATAAGTACTTTTCGAAAGTGTAGCGACCCTGTCGGATTGAACTCACCCTTTTCATCATGACGTATGAGGGATTTCCGCCGTTTCTAGATGAATAGGCACTTCCTTATTTAGAACGCTTGGATTGTCGGCGACCAAACAATTGAGTGTGACTTTTGGCATACGGTGTCCATTTTGGCCCCATAAGAACTTTTTCAGAAAGGTAGCAACCCTTTTGGATTGAACTCACCCATTTCCTTGTGACGTATGAGGGATTTTGGCCTTTTCTGGATGAACAAGCACTTGCTTATTTAGAATGCTTGGATTGTTGGCGATCTAACAACTGAGCGTGACTTTTGCATACGGTGTCTGTTTTGGGCCCAGAAGTACTTTCAGAAATGTAGCGACCCTTTTGGATTGAACTCACCCTTTTCCTCATGAAGTATGGGGGATTTTAGCCATTTCTAAAAGAATAAGCACTTGCTTATTTGGAACGCTTGGATTGTCGGCGATCGAACAATAGACTGTGACTTTCGCATGTGGTGTCCGTTTTGGGTCCATAACTGCTTTTCGAAAATGTAGCGACCCTTTTGGATTGAACTCACCCTTTTTCTGACGACGTATGAGGGATTTTAGCCTTTTGTGGATGAACTAGCATTTACTTATTTGGAACGCTTAGTTTGTCGGCGATCAAACAACAGAGTGTGACTTTTGCACACGGTGTCCGTTTTGGACCCATAAGTACTTTCGAAAATGTAGCGACCCTTTTGGATTGAACTCACCCTTTTCCTCCTGAAGTATGGAGGATGTCAGCCATTTCTGGAAGAACAAGCACTTGCTTATTTGGAACGCCTGGATTGTCCGCGATCAAACAATTAAGTGTGACTTTTGCATTCGGTGTCCGTTTTGGGCCCATAAGTACTTTTCGAAAATGTAGCCACCCTTTTGGATTGAACTCACCCTTTTCATCATGATGTATGCGGAATTTCAGTCATTTCAGGATGAACAATCACTTCCTTATTTAGAACGCTTGGATTGTCGGGGATCGAACAATTGAGTGTGACTTTTAGCATACGGTGTCCGTTTTGGCCCCATAAGTACTTTTTCAGAAAGGTAGGGACCCTTTTGGATTAGACTCACCCTTTTCCTCACAACATATTAGGGATTTGGGCCATTTTTGGAAGAAGAAGCATTGGCTTATTTGGAACGCTTGGATTGTCGGCGAACAAACAACTGAGTGTGACTTTTGCATACGGTGTCCGTTTTGGGCCCATAAGTACTTTTCAAAAATGTAGCGACCCTTTTGAATTGAACTCACCCTTTTCCTCATGAAGTATGGAAGATTTCAGCCATTTCTAGAAGAACTAGCACTTTCTTATTTGGAACACTTGGATTGTTGGCGATCGAAAAATTGAGTGTGACTTTCGCATACGATGTCCGTTTTGGGCCCATAAATACTTTTCGAAAATGTGGTGACCCTTTTGGATTGAACTCACCCTTTTCATTGCGACATACGAGGGATTTCTGCCATTGGTGGATTAACAAGCACTTGCTTATTTGGAACGCTTGGATTGTCGACGATCGAACAACTGAGTGTGACTTTCGCATGCGGTGTCCATTTTGGGCCCATAAGTACTTTTTGAAAATGTAGCGACCCTTTTGGATTGAACTCACCCTTTTCGTCACGGCATATGAGGGATTTTGACCTTTTGTGGATGAACTAGCACTTGCTTATTTGGAACGCTTGGATTGTTGGCGATCGAACAACTGAGTGTGACTTTTGCATATAGTGTCCGTTTTGGCCCCATAAGTACACGTATGAGGGATTTCGATCATTTCTGGAAGAACAAGCACTTGCTTATTTGGAACGCTTGGATTGTCGGCGAGCGAACAACTGAGTGTGACTTTTGCATATTGTGTCCGTTTTGGCCCCATAAGTACTTTTTCGAAAAGGTAGCAACCCTTTTTGATTGAACTCACCCATTTCCTCCCGAAGTATGAGGGATTTTGGCCGTTTCTGGAAGAACAAGAACTTGTTTATTTGGAACCCTTGGATTATTGGCGATCGAACAACTGAGTGTGACGTTTTCATACGGTGTCCGTTTTGGACCCATAAGGACTTTTGGAAATGTAGCAACCCTTTTGGATTGAACTCACCATTTTCCTCATGAAGTTTGGGGGATTTTGGCCATTTCTGGAAGAACAAGCACATGCTTATTTGGAACGCTTGGATTGTCGGCGATCGAACAATTGAGTGTGACTTTCGCATATGGTGTCCGTTTTGGGCCATAAGTACTTTTCGAAAATGTAGCGATCCTTTTGGATTGAACTCACATATTTCGTCACGACGTATGAGGGATTTTGGCTTTTTGTGGATGAACTAGCACTTGCTTATTTGGAACGCTTGGTTTGTCGACGATCAAAAAACTGAGTGTGACTTTTGCATACGGTGTCCGTTTTGGCCCCATAAGTACTTTTTCAGGAAGGTAGAGACCCTTTTGGATTGAACTCACCCTTCTCCACACGACCTATGCGGGATTTCGGTCGTTTTTGGAAGAACAAGCACTTGCTTATTTGGAACGCTTGGATTGTCGGCGATCGAACAACTGAGTGTGACTTTCGCATACGGTGTCCGTTTTGGGCCCATAAGTACTTTCAGAAATGTAGCGACCCTTTTGGATTGAACTCATCCTTTTCCTCTTGAAGTATGGGGGATTTTGGCCATTTCTAGAAGAACAAGCACTTGCTTATTTGGAACGCTTGGATTGTCGGCGATCGAACAATAGAGAGTAACTTTCGTATGTGGTGTCCGTTTTGGGCCCATAAGTACTTTTCAAAAATGTATCGACACTTTTGGATTGAACTCACCCTTTTTGTCACGACGTAGGAGGGATTTTAGCCTTTTGTCGATGAACTAGCACTTGCTTATTTGGAACGCATGGCTTGTCGGCAATCAAACAACTGAGTGTGACTTTTGCGTACGGTGTCCGTTTTGGACTCATAAGTACTTTCGAAAATGTAGCGACCCTTTTGGATTGAACTCACCCTTTTCCTCATGGAGTATGGAGGATTTCAGCCATTTCTGGAAGAATAAGCACTTGCTTATTTGGAACGCCTGGATTGTCGGCGATCGAACAATTAAGTGTGACTTTCGCATTCGGTGTCCATTTTGGGTCCATAAGTACTATTCGAAAATGTAGCGACCCTTTTGGATTGAACTCACCCTTTTCATCATGATGTATAAGGGATTTCGATCGTTTTGGGATGAACAAGCAATTCCTTATTTAGAACGCTTGGAATGACGGCGATCGAACAATTGAGTGTGACTTCTTGCATACGGTGTCCGTTTTGGCCCCATAAGTACTTTTTCGGAAAGGTAGTAACCCTTTCGGATTGGACTCACCCATTTCCTCACAACGTATTAGGGATTTGGGCCATTTTCGGAAGAAGAAGCACTGGCTTATTTGGCACGCTTGGATTGTCGATGAACGAACAACTGAGTGTGACTTTTGCATACGGTGTCCGTTTTGGGCCCATAAGTACTTTTCAAAAATGTAGCGACCCTTTTGAATTGAACTTACCCTTTTCCTCATGAAGTATGGAAGATTTCAGCCATTTCTAGAAGAACAAGCACTTGTTTATTTGGAACACTTGGATTGTCGGCGATCGAAAAATTGAGTGTGACTTTCGCATACGATGTCCGTTTTGGGCCCATAAGTACTTTTCGAAAATGTGGTGACCCATTCGGATTGAACTCACCCTTTTCATTGCTATGTACGAGGGATTTCAGCCATTGGTGGATTAACAAGAACTTGCTTATCTGGAACGCTTGGATTGTCGACGATCAAACAACTGAGTGTGACTTACGCATGCGGTGTCCATTTTGAGCCCATAAGTACTTTTTGAAAATGTAGCGACCCTTTTGGATTGAACTCGCCCTTTTCGTCATGGCGTATGAGGGATTTTGACCTTTTGTGGATGAACTAGCACTTGCTTATTTGGAACGCTTGGATTGTTGGCGATCGAACAACTGAGTGTGACTTTTGCATACAGTGTCCGTTTTGGCCCCATAAGTACTTTTTCGGAAAGGTAGAGACCCTTTTGGATTGAACTCACCCTTTTCCTCACGACGTATGAGGGATTTTGGTCATTTCTAGAAGAACAAGCACTTGCTTATTTGGAACGCTTGGATTGTCGACGATCGAACAATTGAGTGTGACTTTCGCATATGGTGCCCGTTTTGGGCCCATAAGTACTTTTCGAAAATGTAGCGACCCTTTTGGATTGAAATCACCCATTTCGTCACGACGTGTGAGGGATTTTAGCCTTTTGTGGATGAACTAGCACTTGCTTATTTGGAACGCTTGGTTTGTCGGCGATCAAACAACTGAGTGTGACTTTTGCATACGGTGTCCGTTTTGGCCCCATAAGTACTTTTTCAGAAAGGTAGAGACCCTTTTGGATTGAATTCACCCTTTTCCTCACGACCTATGCGGGATTTCTGTCGTTTCTGGAAGAACAAGCACTTGCTTTTTTGGAACGCTTGGATTGTCAGCGATCGAACAACTGAATGTGACTTTTGCATACGGTGTCCGTTTTGGCGCCATAAGTACTTTTTCGGAAAGGTAGTAACCCTTTTGGATTGAACTCACCTATTTCCTCACGACGTATGAGGGATTTTGGCCATTTCTGGAAGAAGAAGCACTTGCTTATTTTGAACGCTTGGATTGTTGGCGATCGAACAACTGAGTGTGACTTTTACATACGATGTCCGTTTTGGACCCATAAGTACTTTCGGAAATGTAGCGACCCTTTTGGATTGAATCACCCTTTTCATCGTGGCATATGAGTGATTTCGGCCATTTGTGGTTTAACAAGCACTTGCTTATTTGGAACGCTTGGTTTGTCGGCGATCGAACAACTGAGTGTGACTTTTGCATACGGTGTCCATTTTAGCCCCATAAGTACTGTTTCAGAAAGGTAGAGACCCTTTTGGATTGAACTCACCCTTTTCCTCATGACCTATGCGGGATTTCGGTCGTTTCTGGAAGAACAAGCACTTGCTTATTTGGAACGCTTGGATTGTCGACGATCGAACAACTGAGTGTGACTTTTGCATACGATATCCGTTTTGGGACCATAAGTACTTTTTCTGAAAGGTAGCAACCCTTTTGGATTGAACTCACCCATTTCCTCACGACGTATGAGGGATCTTGGCCATTTCTGGATGAACAAGCACTTGCTTATTTAGAACGCTTGGATTGTTGGCGATCGAACAACTGAGTGTGACTTTTGCATACGGTGTCTGTTTTCAGCCCATAAGTACTTTCGGAAATGTAGTGACCCTTTTGGATTGATCTCACCCTTTTCCTCATGAAGTATGGGGGATTTTGGCCATTTCTGGAAGAACAAGCACTTGCTTATTTGGATCGCCTGGATTGTCGGCAATCGAACAATTAAGTGTGACTTTCGCATACGGTGTCCCATTTGGGTCCATAAGTACTTTTCGAAAGTGTAGCGACCCTTTTGGATTGAACACACCCTTTTCATCATGACGTATGAGGGATTTCGGCCGTTTCTGGATGAATAGGCACTTCCTTATTTAGAACGCTTAGAATGTCGACGATCGAACAACTGAGTGTGACTTTCGCATACGGTGTCCCATTTGGGTCCATAAGTACTTTTCGGAAATGTAGCGACCCTTTTGGATTGAACACACCCTTTTCATCATGACGTATGAGGAACTGAGTGTGACTTTCGCATACGGTGTCCCATTTGGGTCCATAAGTACTTTTCGGAAATGTAGCGACCCTTTTGGATTGAACACACCCTTTTCATCATGACGTATGAGGGATTTCGGCCGTTTCTGGATGAATAGGCACTTCCTTATTTAGAACGCTTAGAATGTCGGCGATCGAACAATTGAGTGTGACTTTTGGCATACGGTGTCCATTTTGGCCCCATAAGAACTTTTTTGGATTTGGGATTGAACATACCCATTTCCTCGTGACGTATGAGGGATTTTGGCCATTTCTGAACGAACAAGCACTTGCTTATTTAGAACGCTTGGATTGTTGGCGATCTAACAACTGAGTGTGACTTTTGCATACGGTGTTTGTTTTGGGCCCATAAGTAGAAGAACAAGCACTTGCTTTTTTGGGATGAATAGGCACTTCCTTATTTAGAACGCTTAGAATGTCGACGATCGAACAATTGAGTGTGACTTTTGGCATACGGTGTCCATTTTGGCCCCATAAGAACTTTTTTGGATTTGGGATTGAACATACCCATTTCCTCGTGACGTATGAGGGATTTTGGCCATTTCTGAACGAACAAGCACTTGCTTATTTAGAACGCTTGGATTGTTGGCGATCTAACAACTGAGTGTGACTTTTGCATACGGTGTTTGTTTTGGGCCCATAAGTACTTTCGGAAATGTAGCGACCCTTTTGGATTGAACTCACCGTTTTCCTCATGAAGTATGGGGGATTTTGGCCATTTCTAGAAGAACAAGCACTTGCTTATTTAGAACGCTTGGATTGTCGGCGATCGAACAATAGAGTGTGACTTTCGCATGTGGTGTCCGTTTTGGACCCATAAGTACTTTTCGAAAATGTAGTGACCCTTTTGGATTGAACTCACCCTTTTTCTCATGACGTATGAGGGATTTTAACCTTTTGTGGATGAACTAGCACTTAGTTATTTGGAACGCTTGGCTTGTCAGCGATCAAACAACTGAGTGTGACTTTTGCATACGGTGTCCGTTTTGGACCCATAAGTACTTTCGAAAATGTAGCGACCCTTTTGGATTGAACTCACCCTTTTCCTCATGAAGTATGGAGGATTTCAGCCATTTCTGGAAGAACAAGCACTTGCTTATTTGGAATGCCTGGATCGCCGGCGATCGAACAATTAAGTGTGACTTTTGCATTCGGTGTCCGTTTTGGGCCCATAAGTACTTTTCGAAAATGTAGCGACCCTTTTGGATTGAACTCACCCTTTTCATCATGGTGTATGAGGGATTTCGATCGTTTCGGGATGAACAAGCACTTCCTTATTTAGAACGCTTGGATTGTCGACGATTGAACAATTGAGTGTGACTTTTAGCATACGGTGTCCATTTTGGCCCCATAAGTACTTTTTCGGAAAGGTAGCGACCCTTTTGGATTGGACTCACCCTTTTCCTCACAACGGATTAGGGATTTGGGGCATTTTCGGAAGATGAAGCACTTGCTTATTTGGAACGCTTGGATTGTCGACGAACGAACAACTGAGTGTGACTTTTGCATATGGTGTCCGTTTTGGGCCCATAAGTACTTTTCAAAAATGTAGCGACCCTTTTGAATTGAACTCACCCTTTTTCTCATGAAGTATGGAAGATTTCAGCCATTTCTGGAAGAACAAGCACTTGCTTATTTGGAACACTTGGATTGTCGACGATCGAAAAATTAAGCGTGACTTTCGCATACGGTGTCCGTTTTGAGCCCATATGTACTTTTTGAAAATGTGGTGACCCTTTTGGATTGAACTCACCCTTTTCATTGCGACGTACGAAGGATTTCGGCCATTGGTGGATTAACAAGCACATGCTTATTTGGAACGGTAGGATTGTCGACGATCGAACAACTGAGTGTGACTTTCTCATGCGGTTTCCATTTTGGGCCCATAAGTACTTTCTGAAAATGTAGCGATCCTTTTGGATTGAACTCACCCTTTTCGTCACAATGTATGAGGGATTTTGACCTTTTGTGGATGAACAAGCACTTGCTTATTTGGAACGCTTGGATTGTGGGCGATCGAACAACTGAGGGTGACATTTGCATACGGTGTCCGTTTTGGCCCCATAAGTGCTTTTTGGAAAAGGAAGAGACCCTTTTGGATTGAACTCACCCTTTTCCTCATGACGTATGCAGGATTTCGATCATTTCTAGAAGAACATGCCCTTGCTTGTTTGGAACGCTTGGATTGTCGATGATCGAACAACTGAGTGTGACTTTTGCATAAGGTGTCCGTTTTGGCCCTATGTACTTTTTCGGAAAGGTAACAACCCTTTTGGATTGAACTCACCCATTTCCTCATGACGTATGAGGGATTTTGGCCGTTTCTGGATGAACAAGCACTTGCTTATTTGGAACGCTTGGATTGTTGGCGATTGAACAACTGAGTGTGACTTTCGCATACGATGTCCATTTTGGGCTCATAAGTACTTTTCGAAAATGTGGTGACCAATTTGGATTGAACTCACCCTTTTCATTGCGACGTACGAGGGATTTCGACCATTGGTGGATTAACAAGCACTTGCTTATTTGGAACGCTTGGATTGTCGACGATCAAACAACTGAGTGTGACTTTCGCATGCGGTGTCCATTTTGGGCCTATAAGTACTTTTTGAAAATGTAGCGACCCTTTTAGATTGAACTCACCCTTTTCGTTACGGCGTATGAGGGATTTTGACCTTTTGTGGATGAACTAGTACTTGCTTATTTGGAACGCTTGGATTGTTGGCGATCGAACAACTGAGTGTGACTTTTGCATACAATGTCCGTTTTGGCCCCATAAGTACTTTTTCGGAAAGGTAGAGACCCTTTTGGATCGAACTCGCCCTTTTCCTCACGACGTATGAGGGATTTTGGTCATTTCTAGAAGAACAAGCACTTGCTTATTTGGAACGCTTGGATTGCCGGCGATCGAACAATTGAGTGTGACTTTCGCATATGGTGTCCGTTTTGGGTCCATAAGTACTTTTCGAAAATATAGCGACCCTTTTGGATTGAAATCACCCATTTCATCACGACGTATGAGGGATTTTAGCCTTTTGTGGATGAACTAGCACTTTCTTATTTGGAACGCTTGGTTTGTCGGCGATCAAACAACTGAGTGTGACTTTTGCATACGGTGTCCGTTTTGGCCCCATAAGTACTTTTTCAGAAAGGTAGAGACCCTTTTGGATTGAATTCACCCTTTTCCTCATGACCTATGCGAGATTTCTGTCGTTTCTGGAAGAACAAGCACTTGCTTATTTGGAACGCTTGGATTGTCGGCGATCGAACAACTGAGTGTGACTTTTGCATACGGTGCCCGTTTTGGCCCCATAAGTACTTTTTAAGAAAGGTAGTAACCCTTTTGGATTGAACTCACCCGTTTCCTCACGACGTATGAGGGATTTTGGCCATTTCTGGAAGAAGAAGCACTTGCTTATTTTGAACGCTTGGATTGTTGGCGATCGAACAACTGAGTGTGACTTTTACATACGGTGTCCGTTTTGGACCCATAAGTACTTTCGGAAATGTAGCGACCCTTTTGGATTGAACTCACCCTTTTCATCGTGACATATGAGTGATTTCGGCCATTTGTGAATTAACAAGCACTTGCTTATTTGGAACGCTTGGTTTGTCGATGATCGAACAACTGAGTGTGACTTTTGCATACGGTGTCCATTTTAGCCCCATAAGTACTTTTTCGGAAAGGTAGAGACCCTTTTGGATTGAACTCACCCTTTTCCTCATGACCTATGCGGAATTTCGATCGTTTCTGGAAGAAGAAGCACTTGCTTATTTGGAACGCTTGGATTGTCGACGATCGAACAACTGAGTGTGACTTTTGTATACGATGTCCGTTTTGGGACCATAAGTACTTTTTCTGAAAGGTAGCAACCCTTTTGGATTGAACTCACCCATTTCCTCGCAACGTATGAGGGATTTTGGCCATTTCTGGATGAACAAGCACTTGCTTATTTAGAACGCTTGGATTGTTGGCGATCGAACAACAGAGTGTGACTTTTGCATACGGTGTCTGTTTTGGGCCCATAAGTACTTTCAGAAATGTAGTGACCCTTTTGGATTGAACTCACCCTTTTCCTCATGAAGTATGGGGGATTTCAGCCATTTCTGGAAGAATAAGCACTTGCTTATTTGGATCGCCTGGATTGTCGGCAGTCGAACAATTAAGTGTGACTTTCGCATACGGTGTCCGTTTTGGGTCCATAAGTACTTTTCGAAAGTGTAGCGACCCTTTTGGATTGAACTCACCCTTTTCATCATGACGTATGAGGGATTTTGGCCATTTCTGGATGAATAGGTACTTTCTTATTTAGAACGCTTAGATTGTCGGCAATCGAACGATTGAGTGTGACTTTTGGCATGCGGTGTCCATTTTGGCCCCATAAGAACTTTTTTGGAAAGGTAGCAACCCTTTGGGATTGAACTCACCCATTTCCTCATGACGTATGAGGGATTTTGGCCATTTCTGAACGAGCAAGCACTTGCTTATTTAGAACGCTTGGATTGTTGGCGATCTAACAACTGAGTGTGACTTTTGCATACGGTGTCTGTTTTGTGCCCATAAGTACTTTCGAAAATGTAGCGACCCTTTCGGATTGAACTCAACCTTTTCCTCATGAAGTATGGGGGATTTTGGCCATTTCTAGAAGAACAAGCTTTGCTTATTTAGAACGCTTGGATTGTCGGCGATCGAACAATAGAGTGTGACTTTCGCATGTGGTGTCCGTTTTGGGCCCATAAGTACTTTTCGAAAATGTAGTGACCCTTTTGGATTGAACTCACCCTTTTTGTCACGACGTATGAGGGATTTTAGCCTTTTGTGGATGAACTAGCACTTGCTTATTTGGAACGCTTGGCTTGTCCGCGATCAAACAATTGAGTGTGATTTTTGCATATGGTGTCGGTTTGGGACCCATAAGTACTTTCGAAAATGTAGCGACCCTTTTGGATTGAACTCACCCTTTTCCTCATGAAGTATGGAGGATTTCAGCCATTTCTGGAAGAACAAGCACTTCCTTATTTGGAACGCCTGGATTGTCGACGATCGAACAATTAAGTGTGACTTTTGCATTCGGTGTCCGTTTTGGGCCCATTAGTACTTTTCGAAAATGTAGCGACCCTTTTGGATTGAACTCACCCTTTTCATCATGGTGTATGAGGGATTTCGGTCCTTTCGGGATGAACAAGCACTTCCTTATTTAGAACGCTTGGATTGTCGACGATTGAACAATTGAGTGTGACTTTTAGCATACGGTGTCCGTTTTGGCCCCATAAGTACTTTTTCGGAAAGGTAGCGAACCTTTTGGATTGGACTCACCCTTTTCCTCACAACGCATTAGGGATTTGGGGCATTTTCGGAAGATGAAGCACTTGCTTATTTGGAACGCTTGGATTATCGGCGAACGAACAACTAAGTGTGACTTTTGCATACGGTGTCCGTTTTGGGCCCATAAGTACTTTTCAAAAATGTAGCGACCCTTTTGAATTGAACTCACCCTTTTCCTCATGAAGTATGGAAGATTTTAGCCATTTCTGGAAGAAAAAGCACTTGCTTATTTGGAACACTTAGATTGTCGGCGATCGAAAAATTAAGCGTGACTTTCGCATACGGTGTCCGTTTTGGGCCCATAAGTACTTTTTGAAAATGTGGTGACCGTTTTGGATTGAACTCACCCTTTTCATTGCGACGTACGAAGGATTTTGGCCATTGGTGGATTAACAAGCACTTTCTTATTTGGAACGCTAGGATTGTCGACGATCGAACAACTGAGTGTGACTTTCGCATGCGGTGTCCATTTTGGGCCCCTAAGTACTTTCTGAAAATGTAGCAACCCTTTTGGATTGAACTCACCCTTTTCGTCACAATGTATGAGGGATTTTGACCTTTTGTGGATGAACTAGCATTTGCTTATTTGGAACGCTTGGATTGTTGGCGATCGAACAACTGAGGGTGGCATTTGCATACGGTGCCCGTTTTAGCCCCATAAGTACTTTTTGGAAAAGGAAGAGACCCTTTTGGATTGAACTCACCCTTTTCCTTACGACGTATATGGGATTTCGATCATTTCTAGAAGAACAAGCACATGCTTATTTGGAACGCTTGGATTGTCGACGATCGAACGACCGAGTGTGAATTTTTCATAAGATGTCCGTTTTGGCCCTAAGTACTTTTTTGAAAAGGTAGCAACCCTTTTGGATTGAACTCACCCAATTCCTCACGACGTATGAGGGATTTTGGCCATTTCTGGACGAACAAGCACTTGCTTATTTGGAATGCTTGGATTGTCGACGATCGAACAACTGAGTGTGACTTTCACATACGGTGTCCATTTTGGGCACATAAGTACTTTTCGAAAATGTAGCGACCCTTTTGGATTGAACTCACTTTTTTTGTCACGGCGTACGAGGCTTTTTGACCTTTTGTGGATGAACTAGCACTTGCTTATTTGAAACGATTGGATTGTTGGCAATCGAACAACTGAGGGTGACTTTTGCATACGGTGTCTGTTTTGGCCCCATAAGTACTTTTTCGAAAAGGAAGAGACCCTTTTAGATTGAACTCAGCCTTTTCCTCAAGACGTATGCAGGATTTCGATCGTTTCTAGAAGAACATGCCCTTGCTTGTTTGGAACGCTTGGATTGTCGATGATCGAACAACTGAGTGTGACTTTTGCATACGGTGTCCGTTTTGGCCCTATGTACTTTTTCGAAAAGGTAGCAACCCTTTTGGATTGAACTCACCCATTTCCTCACGACGTATGAGGGATTTTGGCCGTTTCTGGACGAACAAGCACTTGCTTATTTGGAACGCTTGGATTGTTGGCGATTGAACAACTGAGTGTGACTTTTGTATACGGTGTCCATTTTGGGCCCATATGTACTTTCAGAGATGTAGCGACCCTTTTCGATTGAACTAACCCATTTCCTCAAGAAGTATGGGGGATTTCGGCCATTTCTGGAAGAACAAGAACCTGCTTATTTGGAACGCTTGGATTGTCGGTGATCGAATAATTGAGTGTGACTTTCGCATACGATGTTCGTTTTGGGCCCATAAGTACTTTTTGAAAATGTAGCGATCCATTTGGATTGAACTTAACCTTTTCATCTGGACGTATGAGGGATTTCGGCCATTTGTGGATTAACAAGCACTTGCTTATTGGGAACGCTTGGTTTTTCGGGGATCGAACAACTGAGTGTGACTTTTGCATACAGTGTCCGTTTTGGCCCCTTAAGTACTTTTTCGAAAAGGTAGAGACCCTTTTGGATTGAATTCACCCTTTTCCTCACGACGTATGAGGGATTTCGGTCATTTCTGGAAGAACAAGCACTTGCTTATTCAGAACGCTTGAATTCTCGACGAGCGAACAACTGTGTGTGACATTTGCATATTGTGTCCGTTTTGGCCCCATAAGTAATTTTTCGAAAAGGTAGCAACCCTTTTGGATTGAACTCACCCATTTCCTCACGACGTATGAGGGATTTGGGCCATTTCTGGAAGAACAAGCACTTGCTTATTTGGAACGCTTGGATTGTTGGCGATCGAACAACTGAGTGACTTTTGCATATGGTGTCCGTTTTGGACCCATAAGTACTTTTGGAAATGTAGTGACCCTTTCAGATTGAACTCACCCTTTTCCTCGTGAAGTATGGGGGATTTTGGCCATTTCTAGAAGAACAAGCACTTGCTTAATTGGAACGCTTGGATTGTCGGCGATTGAACAAATGAGTGTGACTTTCTCATACGGTGTTCGTTTTGGGCCCATAAGTACTTTCCGAAAATGTGGTGACCCTTTTGGTATGAGGGATTTTGGCCATTGGTGGATTAACAAGCACTTGCTTATTTGGAACGCTTGGATTGTCGACGATCGAATAACTGAGTGTGACTTTCGCATGCGGTGACCATTTTGGGCCCATAAGTACTTTTCCAAAATGTAGCGACCCTTTTGGATTGAACTCACCCTTTTCCTCACAACATATTAGGGATTTAGGCCATTTTTGGAAGAACAAGCACTTGCTTATTTGGAATGCTTGGATTG
The DNA here is from genome assembly GCF_002742605.1 of Olea europaea var. sylvestris. Taxonomy (NCBI): domain Eukaryota; kingdom Viridiplantae; phylum Streptophyta; class Magnoliopsida; order Lamiales; family Oleaceae; genus Olea; species Olea europaea. The sequence continues at coordinate 201,837 of NW_019242378.1, read as the reverse complement.
TCGGCGAACGAACAACTGAGTGTGACTTTTGCATACGGTGTCCGTTTTGGGCCCATAAGTACTTTTCGAAATTTAGCGACCCTTTTGAATTGAACTCACCCTTTTCCACATGATGTATGGGAGATTTTGGCCATTTCTGGAAGAGCAAGCACTTGCTTATTTGGAACACTTGGATTGTCAGCGATAGAAAAATTGAGTCTGACTTTCTCCTACAGTGTCCGTTTTGGTCCTTAAAGTACTTTTCAAAAATGTGGTGACCCTTTTGGATTGAACTCACCCTTTTCATTGCGACGTACGAGGGATTTCGGCCATTGGTGGATTAACAAGCACTTGCTTATTTGGAATGCTTGGACTGTCGACGATCGAACAACTAAGTGTGACTTTCGCATGCGGTGTCCATTTTGGGCCCATAAGTACTTTTCGAAAATGTAGCGACCTTTTGGATTGAGCTCACCCTTTTCATCACGACGTTTGAGGGATTTTGACCTTTTGTGGAAGAACTAGCACTTGCTTATTTGGAATGCTTGGATTGTTGGCGATCGAACAACTGAGTGTGACTTTTGCATACGGTGTCCGTTTTGGCCCCCATAAGTACTTTTTCGAAAAGGAAGAGACCCTTTTGGATTGAACTCACCCTTTTCCTCACGACGTATATGGGATTTCGATCGTTTATGGAAGAACAAGCACTTGCTTATTTGGAACGCTTGGATTGTCGACGATCGAACAACCGAGTGTGAATTTTGCATAAGATGTCCGTTTAGGTCCTAAGTACTTTTTCGAAAAGGTAGCAAACCTTTTGGATTGAACTCACCCAATTCCTCACGACGTATGAGGGATTTTAGCTGTTTCTGGACGAACAAGCCCTTGCTTATTTGGAACGCTTGGATTGTCGACGATCGAACAACTGAGTGTGACTTTCGCATACGGTGTCCATTTTGGGCACATAAGTACTTTTTGAAAATGTAGCGACCCTTTTGGATAGAACTAACCCTTTTTGTCACGACGTATGAGGGATTTTGACCTTTTGTGGATGAACTAGCACTTGCTTATTTGAAATGCTTGGATTGTTGGTGATCGAACAACTGAGGGTGACTTTTGCATATGGTGTCCGTTTTGGCCCCATAAGTACTTTTTTGAAAAGGAAGAGACCCTTTTGGATTGAACTCAGCCTTTTCCTCACGACGTATGCAGGATTTCGATCGTTTCTGGAAGAACAAGCCCTTGCTTATTTGGAACGCTTGGATTGTCGACGATCGAACAATTGAGTGTGACTTTTGCATACGGTGTCCGTTTTGGCCCTAAGTACATTTTCGAAAAGGTAACAACCCTTTTGTATTGAACTCACCCATTTTCTCATGACGTATGAGTGATTTTGGCCGTTTCTAGATGAACAAGCACTTTCTTGTTTGGAACGCTTGGATTGTTGGCGATCGAACAACTGAGTGTGACTTTTGTATACGGTGTCCGTTTTGGGGCCCGTATGTACTTTCGAAGATGTAGCGACCCTTTTGGATTGCACTCACCCTTTTCCTAATGAAGTATGGGGGATTTTGGCCATTTCTGGAAGAACAAGCACCTGCTTATTTGGAACGCTTGGATTGTCGGCGATCGAACAATTGAGTGTTACTTTCACATACGGTGTTCGTTTTGGGCCCATAAGTACTTTTTGAAAATGTAGGGAACCTTTTGGATTAAACTCATCCTTTTCGTATGGACGTATGAAGGGATTTCAAGCATTTGTGGATTAACAAGCACTTGCTTATTGGGAACGCTTAGTTTTTCGGGGATCGAACAACTGAGTGTGACTTTTGCATACGGTGTCCGTTTTGGCCCCTTAAGTACTTTATCGAAAAGGTATAGACCCTTTTGGATTGAACTCACCCTTTTCCTCACTACGTATGAGGGATTTTGGCCATTTCTGGAAGAACAAGCACTTGCTTATTTGGAACGCTTGGATTGTTGGCGATCGAACAACTGAGTGTGACCTCTGCATACGGTGTTCGTTTTGGACCCATAAGTACTTTTGGAAATGTAGTGACCGTTTCGGATTGAACTCACCCTTTTCCTCATGAAGTATGGTGGATTTTGGCCATTTCTGGAAGAACAAGCACTTGCTTAATTGGAACGCTTGGATTGTCGGCGATCAAACAATTGAGTTTGACTTTCGCATACGGTGTCCATTTCGGGACCATAAGTACTTTCCAAAAATGTGGTGATCCTTTTGGATTGAACTCACCCTTTTCATTGCGCCGTATGAGGGATTTCGGCCATTGGTAGATTAACAAGCACTTGCTTATTTGGAAAGCTTGGATTGTCGACGATCGAACAACTGAGTGTGACTTTCGCATGCGGTGTCCATTTTGGGCCCATAAGTACTTTTTGAAAATGTAGCGACCCTTTTGGATTGAACTCACCCTTTTCCTCACAACGTATTAGGGATTTGGGCCATTTTCGTATGAACAAGAACTTGCTTATTTGGAATGCTTGGATTGTCGGCGAACGAACCACTGAGTGTAACTTTTGCATACGGTGCCCGTTTTGGGCCCATAAGTACTTTTTGAAATTTAGCGACCCTTTTGAATTGAACTCACCCTTTTCCTCATGAAGTATGGGAGATTTCGGCCATTTCTAGATGAACAAGCACTTGCTTATTTGGAACACTTGGATTGTCGGCGATCGAAAAATTGAGTCTGACTTTCGCATACAGTGTCCGTTTTGGTCCCATAAGTACTTTTTGAAAATATGGTGACCCTTTTGGATTGAACTCACCCTTTTCATTGCGACGTACGAGAATTTCGACCATTGGTGGATTAACAAGCACTTGCTCATTTGGAACGCTTGGATTGTCGATGATCGAACAACTAAGTGTGACTTTCACATGCGGTGTCCATTTTGGGCCCATAAGTACTTTTCGAAAATGTAGCGACCCTCTTGGATTGAACTCACCCTTTTCGTCACGGCGTATGAGGGATTTTGACCTTTTGTGGATGAACAAGCACTTGCTTATTTGGAACACTAGGATTGTTGGCGATCGAACAACTGAGTGTGACTTTTGCATACGGTGTTCGTTTTGGCCCCATAAGTTTCGGAAAGGTAGAGACCCTTTTGGATTGAAATCACCCTATTCCTCACGACGTATGAGGGATTTCGATCGTTTCTGGAAGAACAAGTACTTGCTTATTTGGAACGCTTGATTGTCGATGAGCGAAAAACTGAGTGTGACTTTTGCATATTGTGTCCGTTTTGGCCCCAAAAGTAGTTTTTCGAAAAGGTAGCAACCCTTTTGGATTGAACTCACCCATTTCCTCACGACGTATGAGGGATTTTAGCTGTTTCTAGAAGAATAGGCACTTGCTTATTTGGAATGCTTGGATTGTTGGCGATCGAACAACTGAGTGTGACTTTTGCGTACGGTGTCCGTTTTGGACCCATAAGTACTTTCAGAAATGTAGCGATCCTTTTGGATTGAACTCACCCTTTTCCTCATGAAGTATGGGGGATTTCGGCCATTTCTGGAAGAACAAGCACTTGCTTATTTGGAACTCTTGGATTGTCGGCGATCAAAAAATTGAGTGTGACTTTCACATACGGTGTCCGTTTTGGTCCCATAAGCACTTTTCGGAAATGTAGCGACCCGTTTGGATTGAACTCACCCTTTTCATTGTGACGTATGAGGGATTTCGGCCATTTGTGGACTAACAAGCACTTACTTATTTGGAAAGCTTGGATTGTCGACGATCGAACAACTAAGTGTGACTTTCATATACAGTGTCCGTTTTGGGCCCATAAGTACTTTTCGAAAATGTAGCGACCCTTTTGGATTGAACTCACCATTTTCGTTACGACGTATGAGGGATTTTGACCTTTTATGGATGAACTAGCACTTGCTTATTTGGAACGCTTGGATTGTTGGCGATCGAACAACTGAGTGTGACTTTTGCATACGGTGTCCGTTTTGGCCCCATAGGTACTTTTTCGGAAAGGTAGAGACCCTTTTGGATTGAACTCACCCTTTTCCGCACGACGTAAGTGGGATATCAGTCATTTCTGGAAGAAGAAGCACTTGCTTATTTGGAACGCTTGGCTTGTCGGCGATCGAACAACTGAGTGTGTCTTTTGCATACGCTGTCCGTTTTGGCCCCATAAGTACTTTTTCGAAAAGGTAGCAATCCTTTTGGATTGAACTCACCCATTTCCTCATGACATGTGAGGGATTTTGGCCGTTTCTGGACGAACAAGCACTTGCTTATTTGGAACGCTTGGATTGTTGGCAATCGAACAACTGAGTGTGACTTTTGCATACGGTGTCCGTTTTGGGCCCATAAGTACTTTCGGAGATGTAGCTACCCTTTTGGATTGAACTCACCCTTTTCCTCATGAAGTATGGTGGATTTTGGCCATTTCTTGAAGAACAAGTACTTGCTTATTTGGAACGCTTGGATTGTCGGCGATCGAACAATTGAGTGTTACTTCCGCATACAGTGTCCGTTTGGGCCCATAAGTACTTTTTGAAAATGTAGCGACCCTTTTGGATTGAACTCACCCTTTTCATCTCGACGTATGAGGGATTTCCGCTGTTTGTGGATGAACAAGCACTTGCTTATTTGGAACGCTTGGATTGTCGACGATCGAAAAACTGAGTGTGATATTCGCATACGGCGTCCGTTTTGGGCCCGTAAGTACTTTTCGAAAATGTAGCGACCCTTTTCGCCTGAAATTACCCTTTTCATCACGATGTGTGAGGGATTTCTTCCTTTTGTGGATTAACAAGGACGTGCTTATTTGGAACGCTTGGATTGTCGGCGATCGAACAACTGAGTGTGACATTTGCATAAGCTACCCGTTTTGGGCCCATAAGTACTTTTGGAAATGTAACTACCTTTTTGGATTGAACTCACCCTTTTCCTCATGAAGTATGGGAGATTTCCGCTATTTCTGGAAGAACAAGCACTTGCTTATTTGGAATGCTTGGATAGTCGGCGATCGAACAATTGAGTGTGACTTTCGTATACGGTGTCCATTATGGGCCCATAAGTACTTTTTGGAAGTGTTGCGACCCTTTTGGATTGAACTCACCCTTTTCATCATGAAGTATGAGGGATTTAGGCCATTTGTGGATGAATAAGCACTTGCTTAATTGGAACGCTTGGACTATCGACGATCGAACAACTGAGTGTGGCTTTCGCATACGCTGTCCGTTTTGGGGCCATATGTACTTTTTCAAAATGTACGACCCTTTTGGATTGAACTCGCCCTTTTTGTCATGAGGTATGAGGAATTTTGGCCTTTTGTGGATAGACAAGCACTTTCTTATTTGGAATGCTTGGATTGTCGGCGATCGAACAACTGAGTGTGACTTTTGCATACGGTGTCCGTTTTGGGCCCATAAGTACTTTTTGAAATTTAGCGACCCTTTGGAATTGAACTCACCCTTTTTCACATGATGTATGGGAGATTTCAGCCATTTCTGGAAGAGCAAGCACTTGCTTATTTGGAACACTTGGATTGTCAGCGATAGAAAAATTAAGTCTGACTTTCTCCTACAGTGTCCGTTTTGGTCCCATAAGTACTTTTCAAAAATGTGGTGACCCTTTTGGATTGAACTCACCCTTTTCATTGCGACGTACGACGGATTTCGACCATTGGTGGATTAACAAACACTTGCTTATTTGGAACGCTTGGACTGTCGACGATCGAACAACTAAGTGTGACTTTTGCATACGGTGTCCGTTTTGGGCCCATAAGTATTTTCGGAAATGTTGCGACCCTTTTGGATTGAACTTACCCTTTTCCTCATAAAGTATGGGAGATTTCGGAAATTTTTGGAAGAACAAGTACTTGTTTATTTGGAACGCTTGGATTGCCGGCGATCGAACAATTGAGTGTGACTTTCGCATACAGTGCCCATTTTGGGCCCTATAAGTACTTTTCGAAAATGTAGCCACCCTTTTGGATTGAACTCACCCTTTTTGTCACGACGTATGAGGGATTTCGGCCGCTTGTGGATGAACAAGCACTTGCTTATTTGGAACGCTTTGATTGTTGGCGATCGAACAACTGAGTGTGACTTTCGCATACGTTGTCCATTTTGGGCCCATAAGTACTTTTTGAAAAGGTAGCGACCCATTTGGATTGAACTCACCCTTTTCATTATGATGTATGAGGGATTTGGACCATTTGTTGTTGAACAAGTACCTGCTTATTTGGAACGCTTGGATTGTCGGCAATCGAACAACTGAGTGTTACTTTTGCATACAATGTCCGTTTTGGCCCCATAAGTACTTTTTTTAAAAGGTAGCAACCCTTTTGGATTGAACTCACCCTTTTCCTCATGACGTATGAGGGATTTTGGCAGTTTCTGGATGAACAAGCACTTGCTTATTTCGAACGCTTGGATTGTTGGGGATCGAGAAACTGAATATGACTTCTGCATACGGTGTCCATTTTAGGCCCATAAGCACTTTTCAGAAATGTAGCGACCCTTTTGGATTGAACTCACCCTTTTCCTCATGAAGTATGGGGGATTTTGGCTTTTTCTGGAAGAACAAGCACTTGTTTATTTGGAACGCTTGGATTGTTGGCGATCGAACAATTGAGTGTGACTTTCGCATACGGTGTCCGTTTAGGGCCCATAAGTACTTTTTACAAATGTAGTGACCCTTTTCAATTGAACTCACCCTTTTCATCACGACGTATGAGGGATTTCGACCATTTGTGGATTAACAAGCACTTGCTTATTTGGAATGCTTGGATTGTTCGACGGTCGAACAACTGAGTGTGACTTTCGCTTACGGTGTCCGTTTTGGGCCAATAAGTACTTTTCGAAAATGTAGCGACCCTTTTGAATTGAACTCACCCTCTTCGTCTGACATAAGAGGGATTTTGACCTTTTGTGGATGAACTAGCACTTGCTTATTTGGAACGCTTAGATTATCGGCGATCGAACAACTGAGTGTGACTTTTGCATACGGTGTCCGTTTTGGCCCCACAAGTAATTTTTTGAAAAGGTAGAGACTCTTTTGGATTGAACTCACCCTTTTCCTCACGACATACGAGGGATTTTGGTCGTTTCTGGAAGAACAAGCACTTACTTGTTTGGAACGCTTGGATTGTCGGCGATCGAACAACTGAGTGTGACTTTTGCATGTGGTTTCCATTTTAGCCCCATAAGTACTTTTTTGAAAACGTAGGAACCCTTTTGGATTGAACTCACCCATTTCCTCACAACGTACGGGGGATTTTGGCCATTTCTGGAAGAACAAGAACTTGCTTATTTGGAACGCTTGGATTGTCGGCGATCGAACAACCGAGTGTGACTTTTGCATACGGTGTCCATTTTGGGCCCATAAGTACTTTCTGAGATGTAGCGACCCTTTTGGATAGAACTCACCCTTTTCCTCATGAAGTATGGGGTATTTCGGCCATTTTTGGAAGAACAAGCACTTGCGTATTTGGAACGCTTGGATTGTCGGCGATCGAACAATTGAGTGTGACTTTCGCATACGGTGTCCGTTTTGGGCCAATAAGTACCTTTCGAAAATGTAGCGACCCTTTTGGATTGAACTCACCCTTTTCATCGCGACATATGAGGGATTTCTACCATTTGTTGATTAACAAGCACTTGCTTATTTGGAATGCTTGGTTCGTCGGCGATCGAACAACTGAGTGTGACTTTTGCATACGGTGTCCGTTTTGGCCCCATAAGTACTTTTTCGAAAAGGTAGAGACCCTTTTGGATTGAACTCACCCTTTTCCTCATGACCTATACGTGATTTTGGTCTTTTCTGGAAGAACAAGCACTTGCTTATTTGGAATGCTGGATTGTTGGCGATCGAACAACTGAGTGTGACTTTTGCATACGGTGTCCGTTTTGGGACCATAAGTACTTTTTCGGAACGGTAGCAACCCTTTTGGATTGAACTCACCCATTTCCTCGCAACGTATGAGGGATTTTGGCCGTTTTTGGAAGAACAAGCACTTGCTTATTTGGAACGCTTGGATTGTTGGTGATCAAACAACTAAGTGTGACTTTTGCATACGGTGTTCGTTTTGGCACCATAAGTAATTTTTTGGAACGGTAGAGGCCCTTTTGGATTGAACTCACCCTTTTCCTCACGACGTATGTGGTATTTCGGTCGTTTTTGGAGAAACAAGCACTTGCTTATTTGGAATGGTTGGATTGTCGGCGATCGAACAACTGAGTGTGACTTTTGCATACGGTGTCCGTTTTGGCCCCCTAGGTACTTTTTCGAAAAGGTAGCAACCCTTTTTGATTCAACTCACCCATTTCCTCGCGACGTAGGTGATATTTTGGCCCTTTCTGGAAGAACAAGAACTTGTTTATTTGGAACGCTTGGATTGTTGGCAATCGAACAATTGAGTGTGACTTTTGCGTACGGTGTTCGTTTTGGACCCATAAGTACTTTCGAAAATGTAGCGACCCTTTTGAACTGAACTCACCCTTTTCCTCATGAAGTATGGGGATTTCGGCCATTTCTGGAAGAACAAGCACCGGCTTATTTGGAACGCTTGGATTGTCGGCGATCGAACAATTGAGTGTGACTTTCGCATACGGTGTCCATTTTAGGCCCAAAAGTACTTTTCGGAAATGTGGCGACCCTTTTGGATTCAGCTCACCCTTTTCATTGCGACGTATGAGGAATTTCGGCCGTTTGTGGATTAACAAGCACTTGCTTATTTGTAACACTTGGATTGTCGACGATCGAACAACTGGGTGTGACATTCGCATACGGTGTCCATTTTGGGCCCATAAGTACTTTTCGAAAATGTAGCGACCCTTTTGGATTGAACTCACCCTTTTCATCATGACGAATCAGGGATTTTGACCTTTTGTGGATGAACTAGCACTTGCTTATTTGGAACGCTTTGATTGTTGGCGATCGAACAATTGAGTGTGACTTTTGCATACGGTGTCCGTTTTGGCCCCATAAGTACTTTTTCGGAAAGGTAGTGACCCTTTTGGATTGATCACACCCTTTTCCTCACGACGTATGAGGGATTTCGATCGTTTCTGGAAGAACAAGCACTTGCTTATTTGGAATGCTTGGATTGTCGGCGAGCGAACAACTGCGTATGACTTTTTCATATTGTGTCCGTTTTGGCCCCGTAAGTATTTTTTCAAAAAGGTAGCAACCCTTTTGGATTGAACTCACCCATTTCCTCATGACGTGTGAGGGATTTTGGTCGTTTCTGGAAGAACAAGCACTTGCTTATTTGGAACACTTGGATTGTTGGCGATCGAACAACTGAGTGTGACTTTTGCATACGGTGTCCGTTTTTGACCCATAAGTAATTTTGGAAATGTAGTGACCCTTTTGGATTGAACTCACCCTTTTCCTCATGAAGTATGGGTGATTTGGGCCATTTCTAGAAGAACAAGCACTTGCTTATTTGGAACTCTTGGATTGTCTGCGATCGAAATATTAAGTGCGACTTTCGCATACGGTGTCCGTTTCGATCCCATAAGTGCTTTTAAGAAATGTAGCGACCCGTTTGGATTGAACTCACCCTTTTCGTCACGACGTATGAGGGATTTTCGCCATTTGTGGATTAACAAGCACTTGCTTATTTGGACCACTTGGATTGTGGACGATCAAACAACTGAGTGTGACTTTCGCATACGGTGTCCGTTTTGGGCCCAAAAGTACTTTTCGAAAATCTAACGACCATTTTGGATTGAACTCAGCCTTTTCATCACGACGTATGAGGGATTTTGACCTTTGGTGGATGAACTAGCACTTACTTATTTGGAACGCTTGGATTGTTGGCGATCGAGCAACTGAGGGTGACTTTTGCATACGGTGTCTGTTTTGGCCCCATAAGTACTTTATCGGAAAGGTAGAGACCCTTTTGGATTGAACTCACCCTTTTCGTCACGATGTCTGAGAGATTTTGACCTTTTGTGGATGAACTAGCACTTGATTATTTGGAACGCTTTGATTGTTGGTGATCGAACAACTGAGGGTGACTTTTGCATACAGTGTCCATTTTTGCCCCATAAGTACTTTTTCGGAAAGGTAGAGACCCTTTTGGATTGAACTCACCCATTTCCTCACGACGTATGAGGGATTTCGGTTGTTTCTGGAAGAACAAGTACTTGCTTATTTGGAATGCTTGGATTATCGGCGAGCGAACAACTGAGTGTGACTTTTGCATATTGTGTTCGTTTTCGCCCCATAAGTAGTTTTTCGAAAAGGTAGCAACCCTTTTGGATTGAACTCACCCATTTTCTCACGACGTATGAGGGGTTTTGGCCGTTTCTGGAAGAACAAGCACTTGCTTATTTGGAACGCTTGGATTGTTGGCGATCGAACAACTGAGTGTGACTTTTGCATACGGTGACCGTTTTGGACCCATAAGTACTTTCAGAAATGTAGCGACCCTTTTGGATTGAACTCACCCTTTTCCTCATGAAGTATGGGGATTTTGGCCATTTCTAAAAGAACAAGCACTTGCTTATTTGGAACGCTTGGAATGTAGGCGATCGAACAGTTGAGTGTCATTTTCGCATACGGTGTCCGTTTTGGGCCCATAAGTACTTTCTGGAAATGTAGCGACCCTTTTTTATTGAACTCACCCTTTTCATCATGATGTATGAGGGATTTTAGCCGTTTGTGGATGAACAAGCACTTGATTATTTGGAAAACTTGGATTGTCAGCGATCAAACAACTGAGTGTGACTTTCGTATACGGCGCCCGTTTTGGACCTATAAGTACTTTTCGGAAATGTAGCGACCCTTTTGAATTGAACTCACCCTTTTCATCATGACGTGTGCGGGATTTCATCCCTTTGTGGATTAACAAGCACTTCCTTATTTGGAACGCTTGGATTGTCGGCAATCGAACAACTGAGTGTGACTTTTGCATAAGGTGTCCGTTTTGGGCCCATAAGTGCTTTTGGAAATGTAGCGACCTTTTTGTATTGAACTCACCCTTTTCCTCATGAAGTATGGGGGATTTCGGCTATTTCTAGAAGAACAAGCACTTGCTTATTTGGAACACTTGGATAGTCGGCGATCGAACAATTGAGTGTGACTATCGTATATGGTGTCCGTTTTTGAGCCCATAAGTACTTTTTGAAAATGAAGCGACCCATTTGGATTGAACTCACCCTTTTCATTACGACGTATGCGGGATTTCAGCCATTTGTGGATGAACAAGCACTTGCTTATTTGGAACGCATGGATTGTCGACGATCGAACAACTGAGTATGACTTTCGCATACGGTGTCCATTTTGGGCCCATAAGTACTTTTTCGAAATGTACGACCCTTTTGGAGTGAACTCACCCTTTTCGTCATGACGTATGAGGAATTACGACCATTTGTGGATGAACAAGCACTTGCTTATTTGGAACGCTTGGATTGTCGATGATCGAACAACTGACTGTGACTTTTGCATACGGTGTCCGTTTTGGGCCCGTATGTACTTTTCGAAAATGTAACGACCCTTTTGGATTGAACTCAACCTTTTCGTCACAACGTATGAGGGATTTCGTTCATTTGTGGATGAACAAGCACTTGCTTATTTGGAACACTTGGATTGTTGGCGATCGAACAACTGAGTTTGACTTTCGCATACGGTGTTCGTTTTGGGCCCATAAGTACCTTTCGGAAATGTAGCGACCTATTTGGATTGAACTCACCCTTTTTGTCACGACGTATGAGGGATTTTGGCCTTTTGTAGATGAACAAGCACTTGCTTATTTGGAACGCTTGGCTTGTCGGCAATCGAACAACTGAGTGTTACTTTTGCATACGGTGTCCTTTTTGGCCCCATAATTACTTTTTCGAAAAGGTAGCAACCCTTTTGGATTGAACTCACCCTTTTCCTCACGTCGTATGAGGGATTTCGGTGGTTTCTGGATGAACAAGCACTTGATTATTTGGAATGGTTGGATTGTTGGGGATCGAACAACTGAATGTCACTTTTGCATACGGTGTCCGTTTTGGGCCCATAAGTACTTTTCAGAATTGTAGCGACCCTTTTGGATTGAACTCACCTTTTCCTCATAAAGTATTGGGGATTTCGGCCATTTCTTGATGAACAAGCACTTGTTTATTCGGAACGCTTGGATTGTCGACGATCGAACAATTGAGTGTGACTTTTGCATACGGTGTCCATTTTAGGCCCATAAGTACTTTTCGAAAAAGTAGCGACCCTTTTGGATTGAACTCACCCTTTTCATCATGACGTATGAGGGATTTTGGCCATTTCTAGATGAACAAGCACTAGCTTAATTGGAACGCTTGGATCGTCGGCGATCGAACAACTGAGTGTGACTTTTGGCGTACGGTGTCCGTTTTGGCCCCATAAGTACTTTTTCGGAAATGTGGCGACCCTTTTGGATTGAACTCACCCTTTTCCTCACGACGTATGAGGGATTGTGCCCATTTTTGCAAGAACAAGCACTTGCTTATTTGGAACGCTTGGATTGTAGGAGATCGAACAATTGAGTGTGACTTTCGCATACGGTGTCCATTTTGGGCCCATAAGTGCTTTCTAGAAATGTAGCGGCCCTTTTGGATTGAACTCACCCTTTTCATCACGACGTATGAAGGATTTTGGCCATTTGTTGATGAACAAGCACTTGCTTATTTGGAACGCTTGGATTGTCGGCGATCGAACAACTGAGTGTGACTTTCGCATACGGCGTCCGTTTTGGGCCCATAAGTACTTTTCGGAAATGTAGCGGCCCTTTTGGATTGAACTCAACCTTTTCATCATGACGTGGGAGGGATTTCATCCCTTTGTGAATTAACAAGAACTTTCTTATTTGGAACGCTTAGCTTGTCGGCGATCGAACAACTAAGTGTGACTTTTGCATAAGGTGTCCGTTTTGGGCCCATAAGTACTTTCGTAAATGTAGAGACCTTTTTGGATTGAACTCACCCTTTTCCTCATGAAGTATGGGGGATTTTGGCTACTTCTAGAAGAATTAGCACTTGTGTATTTGGATTGCTTGGATTGTTGGCGATCGAACAATTGAGTGTGACTTTCACATACGGTGTCCGTTTTGGGCCCATAGTACTTTTTGGAAATGTAGCAACCCTTTTGGATTGAACTCACCCTTTTTGTCACGACGTATGAGGGATTTCGGCCATTTGTGGATTAACAAGCACTCGCTTATTTGGAACGCTTGGATTGTCGATGATCAAACAACTGAGTGTGACTTTCACATACGATGTCTGCTTTGGGCCCATAAGTACTTTTCGAAAATGTAGCGACCCTTTTGGATTGAACTCACCCGTTTCGTCATGACGTATATGGGATTTTCACCTTTTGTGGATGAACTAGCACTTTCTTATTTGGAACGCTTGGATTGTCGGCGATCGAACAACTGAGCGTAACTTTAGCATACGGTGTCCATTTTCGCCCCATAAGTACTTTTTCGGAAAGGTAGAGACCCTTTTGGATTGATCACACCCTTTTCCTTACGACGTATGAGGTATTTCGATCATTTCTAGAAGAACAAGCACTTGCTTATTTGGAACACTTGGATTGTCGGTGATCGAACAACTGAGTGTGACTTTCGTATACGGTGTCCGTTTTGGGCCTATAAGTACTTTGACCCTTTTGGATTGAACTCACCCTTTTCATCACGACGTATGAGGGATTTTGGCCTTTTGAGGATGAACCAGGACTTGCTTATTTGTAACGCTTGGTTTGTCGGCGATCGAACAACTGAGTGTGACTTTTCCATACGGTGTTCGTTTCCGCCCGATAAGTACTTTTTTGGAAAAGTAGAGACCCTTTTGGATTGAACTCACCCTTTTCCTCACGACGTACGAGGGATTTTGGTTGTTTCTGGAGGAACAAGTACTTGCTTATTTGGAACGCTTAGATTGTCGACGATCGAACAACTGAATGTGACTTTTGCATACGGTGTCCGTTTTGGCCCCATAAGTACTTTTTCGGAAAGGTAGCAACCCTTTTGGATGGAACTCACCCATTTCCTCATGACGTACGAGGGATTTTGGCTGTTTCTGGAAGAACAAGCACTTGCTTGTTCGGAACGCTTGGATTGTTGGCGATCGAACAATTGAGTTTGGCTTTTGCATACGGTGTCCGTTTTAGACCCATATGCACTTTCAGAAATGTAGCGACCCTTTTTGATTAAACTCACCCTTTTCCTCATGAAGTATGGGGGATTTCGGCCATTTCTAGAAGAACAAGCACTTGCGTGTTTGGAACACTTGGATTTTCGACGATCGAACAATTGAGTGTGGCTTTCGTATATGGTGTCCATTTTGGGCCCACAAGTACTTTTCGGAAATGTAGCGACCCTTTTGGAGTGAACTCACCCTTTTCATCATGACGTATGAGGGATTTTGGCCATTTCTGGATGAACAAGCCCTTGCTTATTTGGAACACTTGGGTTGTCGGCGATCGAACAACTGAGTGTGACTTTTGGCATAAGGTGTCCATTTGGGCCCCGTAAGTACTTTTTTGGAAAGGTAGCGACCCTTTTGGATTGAACTCACTCTTTTCCTCATGAAGTATGGGGGATTTCAGCCATTTCTGGAAGAACAAGCACTTGCTTATTTGGAATGCATGGATTGTCGGCGATCAAAAAATTGAGTGTCACTTTCGTAAACGGTGTCTGTTTTGGGCCCATAAGTACTTTTCAGAAATGTAGCGACCCTTTTGGATAAAACTCACCCTTTTCATCACAACGTATTAGGGATTTGAGCTGTTTGTGGAAGAACACGCACTTGCTTATTTGGAACGCTTGGATTGTCGACGATCGAACAACAGAGTGTGACTTTCGTATACGGTGTCCGTTTTGGGCCCATAAGTACTTTTCGAAAATGCAGCGACCCTTTTGGATTGAACTCACCCTTTTCCTCATAATGTTTGGAGGATTTCGGCCATTTTTGGAAGAACAAGTACTTGCTTATTTGGAACGCTTGGATTGTCAACGATCGAACATTTGAGTGTGTCTTTCGCATACGGTATCCGTTTTGGGCCCATAAGTACTTTCTGGAAATATAGCGACCCTTTTGGATTGTACTTACCCTTTTCATCACGACGTATGAGGGATTTTGGCTATTTGTGGATGAACAAGCACTTGCTTATTTGGAACGCTTGGATTGTCGACGATTGAACAATTGAGTGTGACTTTCGCATATGGTATCCCTTTTGGGCCCATAAGTACTTTTGTAAATGTAGTGACCATTTTGGATTGAACTCACCCTTTTCCTCATGAAGTATGGGGGATTTCGGCTACTTCTGGAAGAACAAGCACTTGCTTATTTGGAATGCTTGGATAGTCGGCGATCGAACAATTGACTGTGACTTTCGTATACGGTGTCCGTTTTGGACCCATATGTCCTTTTCGGAAATGTGGCGACCCTTTTGGATTGAACTCACCCTTTTCATCATGACGCAAGAAGGATTTCAGCCATTTGTGGATAAACAAGCACTTGCTTATTTGGAACGCTTGGATTGTCGACGATCGAACAACTGAATGTGACTTTCGCATATGGTGTCCCTTTTGGGCCCATAAGTACATTTTGGAAATGTACGACCCTTTTGGATTGAACTCACCCTTTTCGTCACGACGTATGAGGAATTTCAGCCTTTTGTGGATGAACAAGCACTTGCTTATTTGGAATGATTGGATTGTCGACGAACGAACAACTGAGTGTGACTTTTGCATACGGTGTCCGTTCTAGGCCCATAAGTATTTTCGAAAATGTAGCGACCCTTTTGGATTGAACTCACCCTTTTCCTCATGAAGTATGGGAGATTTTGGATATTTCTTGAAGAACAAGCACTTGTTTATTTGGAACACTTGGATTGTCGGTGATCGAACAATTGAGTGCGACTTTCGCATACGGTGTCCGTTTTTGGCCCATAAGTACTTTTCGAAAATGTAGCGACCCTTTTGGATTGAACTCACCCTTTTCATCACGACACATGAGGGATTTTTACCATTTGTGGATGAACAAGCACTTGTTTATTTGGAACGCTTGGATTGTCGGCGATCGAACAATTGAGTGTGACTTTCGTATACGGTGTCCATTTTGGGCCCATAAGTACTTTTCGAGAATGTAGCGACCCTTTTGGATTGAACTCACCATTTCCATCACGACGTATGAGGGATTTTGACCTTTTGTGGATGAACTAGCACGTGCTTATTTGGAACGCTTGGATTGTTGGCGATCGAACAACTGAGTGTGACTTTTGCATACGGTGTCCGTTTTGGCCCCATAGGTACTTTTTCGGAAAGGTAGAGACCCTTTTGGATTGAACTCACCCTTCTCTGCACGACGTAAGTGGGATTTCAGTCATTTCTAGAAGAAGAAGCACTTGCTTATTTGGAACGCTTGGCTTGTCGACGATCGAACAACTGAGTGTGTCTTTTGCATACGCTGTCCGTTTTGGCCCCATAAGTACTTTTTCGAAAAGGTAGCAACCCTTTTGGATTGAACTCACCCATTTACTCATGACATGTAAGGGATTTTGGCCGTTTCTAGACGAACAAGCACTTGCTTATTTGGAACGCTTGGATTGTTGGCAATCGAACAACTGAGTGTGACTTTTGCATACGATGTCCGTTTTGGGCCCATAAGTACTTTCGGATATGTAGCTACCCTTTTGGATTGAACTCACCCTTTTCCTCATGAAGTATGGGGGATTTTGGCCATTTCTTGAAGAACAAGTACTTGCTTATTTGGAACGCTTGGATTGTCGGCGATCGAACAATTGAGTGTTACTTTCGCATACGGTGTCCGTTTGGGCCCATAAGTACTTTTTGGAAATGTAGCGACCGTTTTGGATTGAACTCACCCTTTTCATCTCAAGGTATGAGGGATTTCCACTGTTTGTGGATGAACAAGCACTTGCTTATTTGGATCGATTGGATTGTCGGCGATCGAAAAACTGAGTGTGACTTTCGCATACGGCGTCCGTTTTGGGCCCGTAAGTACTTTTCGAAAATGTAGCGACCCTTTTAGCCTGAAATTACCCTTTTCATCACGATGTGTGAGGGATCTCATCCTTTTTTTTTAAAGCAAATACCACTAGTGTGGTTTATTTTATATAATGAAAAGCGGGAAAACAAATAGAGGAGGGGGGCATGGACCTGACCTCCAGCAAATGTAAATTGTAATAAATATTTGAAGATAAAATGCAATCACAGTAAACAAGACACGAACAAAAACTAATGAAAGGGACTCAAGGGTATTCCCGAGGGTAAATCTTCGGGTGGTAGTACATAGACATTGATCGAGTCATGCGTCTGGTTTGAAACATTTTCGGATCATAGTAGTCTGCGATGTCTGGCTCGCTCGTTGGAGAGGGGTCTCGCCTGCGTGTAGGAGCCTGCTTTGTTGATAAGTACTGTTCAGATGGTGGTGCACTGAATGTCGGGCGAAAAGCGGGTGCATCTGATCTCATTGTACTAGTCATAGGTGCGTCTAATCTCATGGTGTTCTGTGCTACGACATCTGAATCGTGGGAGATTGACCTGCTTGCTGTAGGGACAT
>NW_019242378.1:183377-184145 GCF_002742605.1 Olea europaea var. sylvestris | reverse complement strand
GGAATAGGAGCTATGGAAGTAATAATAGGAGAAGTGGGTACCTCGATAGGAGCATTTGGAGTAGGCTCAGCAACTGAATGAATATACGGAGGTACCTCTGGATCAACTGTGATACGAGTAGAGGTAGGAACTGTTGATGCAGATTCTGACTCTGTCACAACTGCGGTAGTAGTAGTGGGAAGCACAGAAGGCACTGCTGAAACTGGAACCCACTGCTTCTTTGGCTCCACAAACGTCACCTTGCCCTTATCCTTATCAGTCCTAGTAATAGGGGGCCGAACAGGGGGGTGCACAACAACTGTAGGAGGAGAAGGAGGAACTGTAGTACACTGATCATAAGAATGACCCAAGTGTTTACAAGAGAAGCAAAAAATTGGCCGCTTCTCATAGATAACTGTCTGCCAGAAGCCACGGTTACCAGCACGCTCAATCCAAACCCTGTCGGGTAACTTATGCTCCAAATTCACCTCAATGCACACCCTTGCCTACTAGGTCGTCTCAAGTCGGTGGTGGCCTCATCAATTCTCAAGGGCATTCCTATTGTCCCAGATAAGGCGAAAAGGAACCCCTTCGCATGTAAATGTACTGGAAGCAGAGGGAACGATACCCATACAGGAACTATCGGAGTCTCTTGCTCAGGTGTAAAGTCACATGTCCACTTAAGGACTCTCATCGGACAACCATTAATATACCATGAAGGTTTAAGAAAAAGCCTGCTGTAATCCTCCTCATGTGTAAGGTGTATAAGAATGTGTGTTGTGTCAATCA
>NW_019242378.1:167336-183202 GCF_002742605.1 Olea europaea var. sylvestris | reverse complement strand
TGCCGGCTCACCCATATGTATAAAGGGTTCTTTAGTAGCAAGCCCAGCAGTGGAAGAGTCATCTATACCCTGTATAACCGATGCAAACGACTTCCGTGAACTCCGTTCAGCTTGAGATAGGCACGGACGTCCAGAAACTGCAGTAGCATAGGTCTTTCGGCCCTGATTGAGCACTGTCTGGGCCTCATCTGGAAAAACCGATGACGAAAATGGATTCAGATTAACTGGAAGAACATTTTGATCAAAAGTTGTCGAAGGACCACCCGAACGCCGCCGGCTGGCCGTTAGCGGCTCCGTTTTCCGGCCAAAATCAACCGGAGGTAGAATTTTATGTAGAATTTTATGATTTTCAACAGTCATGTGCGGATTTTCACGCTGAATAACGCGGTCAGCCGCGTTTCCCGAGGTGAGAACCGTAGAGGCCGAAAATCGCAATTTTTCGACAAACTGTCCGTTTACGTTTGGTACCATAACAGGAGCGTCCAACCTCCGATTGCCGTGATTTTTTAACCGAAGGTTCACCATTTCATGGGTATTCTGAATATCTGGCGCGTGTCCCTGTTGGACCATCGTACGAGAATTAATTCCAAAATCAGTTTTCGGCTGCACTTTTTCCAAAGTTTCAATTCCGGCGAAATTGGACGTCGAGGACACCACCCCAGGGGTTTTTGGGCCTTCTGAGTTCATTGGTGGTGGTCCCATATCCAAATTCTGATCAGAATTGGGCGTTTCGATGACATTGGGATTCGTACCATGATTTTTCAAACTTAGATCTATTGAGTTGGTTGATGAATCTGATATTGGTATTATAGGAGATGTTTGGGTGGTTGTTGGCGATGATTTTCCACCACTTGGAGTGCTGCAATCCGGTGGTTTTGGTGGTGGATCGAGTTTATTGGAGTGTTGGTGGTTTTCTCCCATTCTAGAGAGTGGATCGAGTTTTGGAGTTGATCTCATCCTTTTGTGGATTAACAAGGACGTGCTTATTTGGAATGCTTGGATTGTCGGTGATCGAACAACTGAGTGTGACATTTGCATAAGCTACCCGTTTTGGGCCCATAAGTACTTTTGGAAATGTAACGACCTTTTTGGATTGAACTCACCCTTTTCCTCATGAAGTATGGGAGATTTCAGCTATTTCTGGAAGAACAAGCACTTGCTTATTTGGAATGCTTGGATAGTCGGCGATCGAAAAATTGAGTGTGACTTTCGTATACGGTGTCCGTTTTGGGCCCATAAGTACTTTTTGGAAATGTAGCGACCCTTTTGGATTGAACTCACCCTTTTCATCATGAAGTATGAGGGATTTAGGCCATTTGTGGATGAACAAGCACTTGCTTAATTGGAATGCTTGGACTATCGACGATCGAACAACTGAGTGTGGCTTTCGCATACGCTGTCCGTTTTGGGGCCATATGTACTTTTTCAAAATGTACGACCCTTTTGGATTGAACTCGCCCTTTTTGTCATGAGGTATGAGGAATTTTGGCCTTTTGTGGATAGACAAGCACTTGCTTATTTGGAATGCTTGGATTGTCGACGATCGAACAACTAAGTGTGACTTTTGCATACGGTGTCCATTTTGGGCCCATAAGTATTTTCGGAAATGTTGCGACCCTTTTGGATTGAACTCACCCTTTTCCTCATAAAGTATGGGAGATTTCAGAAATTTTTGGAAGAACAAGTACTTGTTTATTTGGAACGCTTGGATTGCCGGCGATCGAACAATTGAGTGTGACTTTCGCATACAGTGCCCATTTTGGGCCCTATAAGTACTTTTCAAAAATGTAGCCACCCTTTTGGATTGAACTCACCCTTTTTGTCACGACGTATGAGGTATTTCGGCCGCTTGTGGATGAACAAGCACTTGCTTATTTGGAACGCTTTGATTGTTGACGATCGAACAACTGAGTGTGACTTTCGCATACGTTGTCCATTTTGGGCCCATGAGTACTTTTCGAAAAGGTAGCGACCCATTTGGATTGAACTCACCCTTTTCATTATGACGTATGAGGGATTTGGACCATTTATTGTTGAACAAGCACTTGCTTATTTGGAACGCTTGGATTGTCAGCAATCGAACAACTGAGTGTGACTTTTGCATACAATGTCCGTTTTAGCCCCATAAGTACTTTTTTGAAAAGGTAGCAACCCTTTTGGATTGAACTCACCCTTTTCCTCATGACGTATGAGGGATTTTGGCAGTTTTTGGATGAACAAGCACTTGCTTATTTCGAACGCTTGGATTGTCGGGGATCGAGAAACTGAATATGACTTCTGCATACGGTGTCTGTTTTAGGCCCATAAGCACTTTTCAGAAATGTAGCGTCCCTTTTGGATTGAACTCACCCTTTTCCTCATGAAGTATGGGGGATTTTGGCTTTTTCTGGAAGAACAAGCACTTGTTTATTTGGAACACTTGGATTGTCGACGATCGAACAATTGAGTGTGACTTTCGCATACGGTGTCCGTTTTGGGCCCATAAGTACTTTTTGCAAATGTAGTGACCCTTTTCGATTGAACTCACCCTTTTCATCACGACGTATGAGGGATTTCGACCATTTGTGGATTAACAAGCACTTGTTTATTTGGAATGCTTGGATTGTTCGACGATCAAATAACTGAGTGTGACTTTCGCATACGGTGTCCGTTTTGGGCCAATAAGTACTTTTCGAAAATGTAGCGACCCTTTTGGATTGAACACACCCTCTTCGTCATGATGTAAGAGGGATTTTGACCTTTTGTGGATGAACTAGCACTTGCTTATTTGGAACGCTTAGATTATCGGCGATCGAACAACTGAGTGTGACTTTTGCATACGGTGTCCGTTTTGGCCCTACAAGTAATTTTTTGAAAAGGTAGAGACTCTTTTGGATTGAACTCACCCTTTTCCTCACGACATATGAGGGATTTTGGTCGTTTCTAGAAGAACAAGCACTTACTTGTTTGGAATGCTTGGATTGTCGGCGATCGAACAACTGAGTGTGACTTTTGCATGTGGTGTCCATTTTTGCCCCATAAGTACTTTTTCGAAAAGGTAGCAACCCTTTTGGATTGAACTCACCCATTTCCTCACAACGTACGGGGGATTTTGGCCGTTTCTGGAAGAACAAGAACTTGCTTATTTGGAACGCTTGGATTGTCGGCAATCGAACAACCGAGTATGACTTTTGCATACGGTGTCCATTTCGGGCCCATAAGTACTTTCAGAGATGTAGCGACCCTTTTGGATAGAACTCACCCTTTTCCTCATGAAGTATGGGGTATTTCGGCCATTTTTGGAAGAACAAGCACTTGCGTATTTGGAACGCTTGGATTGTCGACGATCGAACAATTGAGTGTGACTTTCGCATACGGTGTCCGTTTTGGACCAATAAGTACCTTTCGGAAATGTAGCGACCCTTTTGGATTGAACTCACCCTTTTCATCGTGACATATGAGGGATTTCTACCATTTGTGGATTAACAAGCACTTGCTTAGTTGGAACGCTTGGTTCGTCGGTGATCGAACAACTGAGTGTGACTTTTGCATACGGTGACCGTTTTGGCCCCATAAGTACTTTTTTGAAAAGGTAGAGACCCTTTTGGATTGAACTCACCCTTTTCCTCACGACCTATGCGTGATTTTGGTCTTTTCTGGAAGAACAAGCACTTGCTTATTTGGAACGCTGGATTGCTGGCGATCGAACAACTGAGTGTGACTTTTGCATACGGTGTCCGTTTTGGGACCATAAGTACTTTTTCGGAAAGGTAGCAACCCTTTTGGATTGAACTCACCCATTTCCTCGCAACGTATGAGGGATTTTGGCCATTTTTGGAAGAACAAGCACTTGCTTATTTGGAACGCTTGGATTGTTGGCGATCAAACAACTAAGTGTGACTTTTGCATACGGTGTTCGTTTTGGCCCCATAAGTAATTTTTTGGAACGGTAGAGGCCCTTTTGGATTGAACTCACCCTTTTCCTCACGACGTATGAGGAATTTCGATCGTTTTTGGAGAAACAAGCACTTGCTTATTTGGAACGGTTGGATTGTCGGCGATCGAACAACTGAGTATGACTTTTGCATACGGTGTCCGTTTTAGCTCCCTAGGTACTTTTTCGGAAAGGTTGCAACCCTTTTTGATTCAACTCACCCATTTCCTCGCGACGTAGGTGGGATTTTGGCCGTTTATGGAAGAACAAGAACTTGTTTATTTGGAACGCTTGGATTGTTGGCAATCGAACAACTGAGTGTGACTTTTGCGTACGATGTTCGTTTTGGACCCATAAGTACTTTCGGAAATGTAGCGACCCTTTTGAACTGAACTCACCCTTTTCCTCATGAAGTATGGGGATTTCGGTCATTTCTGGAAGAACAAGTATCGACTTATTTGGAACGCTTGGATTGTCGGCGATCGAACAATTGAGTGTGACTTTCGCATACGGTGTCCGTTTTAGGCCCAAAAGTACTTTTCGAAAATGTGGCAACCCTTTTGGATTCAACTCACCCTTTTCATTGCGACGTATGAGGAATTTCGGCCATTTGTGGATTAACAAGCACTTGCTTATTTGTAACACTTGGATTGTCGACGATCGAACAACTGAGTGTGACTTGGCATACGGTGTCCATTTTGGGCCCATAAGTACTTTTCGAAAATGTAGCGACCCTTTTGGATTGAGCTCACCCTTTTCATCACGACGTATGAGGGATTTTGACCTTTTGTGGATGAACTAGCACTTGCTTATTTGGAACGCTTTGATTGTTGGCGATCGAACAATTGAGTGTGACTTTTGCGTACGATGTTCGTTTTGGACCCATAAGTACTTTCGGAAATGTAGCGACCCTTTTGAACTGAACTCACCCTTTTCCTCATGAAGTATGGGGATTTCGATCATTTCTGGAAGAACAAGCACCGGCTTATTTGGAACGCTTGGATTGTCGACGATCAAACAATTGAGTGTGACTTTCGCATACGGTGTCCGTTTTAGGCCCAAAAGTACTTTTCGGAAATGTGGAAACCCTTTTGGATTCAACTCACCCTTTTCATTGCGACGTATGAGGAATTTCGGCCATTTGTGGATTAACAAGCACTTGCTTATTTGTAACACTTGGATTGTCGACGATCAAACAACTGAGTGTGACTTGGCATACGATGTCCATTTTGGGCCCATAAGTACTTTTCGAAAATGTAGCGACCCTTTTGGATTGAGCTCACCCTTTTCATCACGACGTATGAGGGATTTTGACCTTTTGTGGATGAACTAGCACTTGCTTATTTGGAACGCTTTGATTGTTGGCGATCGAACAATTGAGTGTGACTTTTGCATACGGTGTCCGTTTTGGCCCCATAAGTACTTTTTCGGAAAGGTAGTGACCCTTTTGGATTGATCACACCCTTTTCCTCACGACGTATGAGGGATTTCGATCATTTCTGGAAGAACAAGCACTTGCTTATTTGGAATGCTTGGATTGTCGGCGAGCGAACAACTGCGTATGACTTTTGCATATTGTGTCCATTTTGGCCCCATAAGTACTTTTTCGAAAAGGTAGCAACCCTTTTGGATTGAACTCACCCATTTCCTCATGACGTGTGAGGGATTTTGGTCGTTTCTGGAAAAACAAGCACTTGCTTATTTGGAACACTTAGATTGTTGGCGATCGAACAACTGAGTGTGACTTTTGCATACGGTGTCCGTTTTTGACCCATAAGTAATTTTGGAAATGTAGTGACCCTTTTGGATTGAACTCACCCTTTTCCTCATGAAGTATGGGTGATTTCGGCCATTTCTAGAAGAACAAGCACTTGCTTATTTGGAACTCTTGGATTGTCTGCGATCGAAATATTAAGTTCGACTTTCACATACGGTGTCCGTTTCGGTCCCATAAGTGCTTTTCAGAAATGTAGCGACCAGTTTGGATTGAACTCACCCTTTTCGTCACGACGTATGAGGGATTTTCACCATTTGTGGATTAACAAGCACTTGCTTATTTCGAACACTTGGATTGTGGACGATCAAACAACTGAGTGTGACTTTCACATACGGTGTCTGTTTTGGGCCCAAAAGTACTTTTTGAAAACCTAACGACCATTTTGTATTGAACTCAGCCATTTCATCACGACGTATGAGGGATTTTGACCTTTTGTGGATGAACTAGCACTTGCTTATTTAGAACGCTTGGATTGTTGGCGATCGAGCAACTGAGGGTGACTTTTGCATACGGTGTCTGTTTTGGCCCCATAAGTACTTTATCGGAAAGGTAGAGACCCTTTTGGATTGAACTCACCCTTTTCGTCACGATGTCTGAGAGATTTTGACCTTTTGTGGATGAACTAGCACTTGCTTATTTGGAACGCTTTGATTGTTGGTGATCGAACAACTGAGGGTGACTTTTGCATACGGTGTCCGTTTTTGCCCCATAAGTACTTTTTCGGAAAGGTAGAGACCCTTTTGGATTGAACTCACCCATTTCCTCACGACGTATGAGGGATTTCGGTCGTTTCTGGAAGAACAAGCACTTGCTTATTTGGAATGCTTGGATTATCGGCGAGCGAACAACTGAGTGTGACTTTTGCATATTGTGTTCGTTTTGGCCCCATAAGTAGTTTTTTTAAAAGGTAGCAACCCTTTTGGATTGAACTCACCCATTTTCTCATGACGTATGAGGGGTTTTGGCCGTTTCTGAAAGAACAAGCACTTGCTTATTTGGAACGCTTGGATTGTTGGCGATCGAACAACTGAGTGTGACTTTTGCATACGGTGACCGTTTTGGACCCATAAGTACTTTCAGAAATGTAGCGACCCTTTTGGATTGAACTCACCCTTTTCCTCATGAAGTATGGGGATTTCGGCCATTTCTAAAAGAACAAGCACTTGCTTATTTGGAACGCTTGGAATGTAGGCGATTGAACAATTGAGTGTCATTTTCGCATACGGTGTCCGTTTTGGGCCCATAAGTACTTTCTGGAAATGTAGTGACCCTTTTTTATTGAACTCACCCTTTTCATCATGACGTATGAGGGATTTTAGCCGTTTGTGGATGAACAAGCACTTGATTATTTGGAAAACTTGGATTGTCGATGATCGAACAATTGAGTGTGACTTTTGCATACGGCGTCCGTTTTGGACCCATAAGTACTTTTCGGAAATGTAGCGACCCTTTTGAATTGAACTCACCCTTTTCATCATGACGTGTGCAGGATTTCATCCCTTTGTGGATTAACAAGCACTTCCTTATTTGGAACGCTTGGATAGTCGGTAATCGAACAACTGAGTGTGACTTTTGCATAAGGTGTCAGTTTTGGGCCCATAAGTACTTTTGGAAATGTAGCGACCTTTTTGGATTGAACTCACCCTTTTCCTCATGAAGTATGGGGAATTTCAGCTATTTCTAGAAGAACAAGCACTTGCTTGTTTGGAACGCTTGGATAGTCGGCGATCGAACAATTGAGTGTGACTATCGTATATGGTGTCCGTTTTTGGGCCCATAAGTACAATTCGGAAATGAAGCGACCCATTTGGATTGAACTCACCCTTTTCATTACGACGTATGCGGGATTTCGGCCATTTGTGGATGAACAAGCACTTGCTTATTTGGAACGCATGGATTGTCGACGATCGAACAACTGAGTATGACTTTCGCATACGGTGTCCATTTTGGGCCCATAAGTATTTTTTTCGAAATGTACGACCCTTTTGGAGTGAACTCACCCTTTTCGTCATGACGTATGAGGAATTACGACCGTTTACGGTGTCCGTTTTGGGCCCATAAGTGCTTTCGGGAAATAGAGCGACCCTTTTGGATTGTACTTACCCTTTTCATCATGACGTATGAAGGATTTTAGCCATTTGTGGATGAATAAGCACTTGCTTATTTGGAACGCTTGGATTGTCGATTATCGAACAACTGAGTGTGACTTTCGCATATGGTGTCCCTTTTGGGCCCATAAGTACTTTTGTAAATGTAGTGACCTTTTTGGATTGAACTCACCCTTTTCCTCATGAAGTATGGGGAATTTCGGCTACTTCTGGAAGAACAAGCACTTGCTTATTTGGAATGCTTGGATAGTCGGCGATCGAACAATTGACTGTGACTTTCGTATACGGTGTCCGTTTTGGACCCATATGTCCTTTTCAGAAATGTAGCGACCCTTTTGGATTGAACTCACCCTTTTCATCATGACGCAGGAGGGATTCCAGCCATTTGTGGATAAACAAGCACTTGTTTATTTGGAACGCTTGGATTGTCGACGATCGAACAACTGAGTGTGACTTTCGCATATGGTGTCCCTTTTGGGCCCATAAGTACATTTTGGAAATGTACGACCCTTTTGGATTGAACTCAACCTTTTCTTCACGACGTATGAGGAATTTCAGCCTTTTGTGGATGAACAAGCACTTGCTTATTTGGAATGCTTGGATAGTCGGCGATCGAACAATTGACTGTGACTTTCGTATACGGTGTCCGTTTTGGACCCATATGTCCTTTTCAGAAATGTAGCGGCCCTTTTGGATTGAACTCACCCTTTTCATCACGACACATGAGGGATTTTTACCATTTGTCGATGAACAAGCACTTGCTTATTTGGAATGCTTGGATAGTCGGCGATCGAACAATTGACTGTGACTTTCGTATACGGTGTCCGTTTTGGACCCATATGTCCTTTTCAGAAATGTAGCGGCCCTTTTGGATTGAACTCACCCTTTTCATCACGACACATGAGGGATTTTTACCATTTGTCGATGAACAAGCACTTGCTTATTTGGAATGCTTGGATAGTCGGCGATCGAACAACTGAGTGTGACTTTTGTATACGGTGTCCGTTTTAGGCCTATAAGTATTTTCGGAAATGTAGCAACCCTTTTGGATTGGACTCACCCTTTTCCTCACGATGTATGAGGGATTTCGGTGGTTTCTGGATGAACAAGCACTTGCTTATTTGGAATGCTTGGATTGTTGGGGATTGAACAACTGAATGTGACTTTTGAATACGGTGTCCGTTTTTGGCCCATAAGCACTTTTCGAAAATGTAGCGACCCATTTGGATTGAACTCACCCTTTTCGTCAAGACGTATGAGGGATTTTGGCCTTTTGTAGATGAACAAGCACTTGCTTATTTGGAATGCTTGGATTGTCAGCAATCGAACAACTGAGTGTGACTTTTTGCATACGGTGTCCGTTTTGGCCCCATAAGTACTTTTTCGAAAAGCTAGCAACCCTTTTGGATTGGACTCACCCTTTTCCTCACGACGTATGAGGGATTTCGGTGGTTTCTGGATGAACAAGTACTTGCATATTTGGAACGCTTGGATTGTTGGGGATCGAACAACTGAATGTGACTTTCGCATACGGTGTCCGTTTTGGGCCCATAAGCACTTTTCGGAAATGTAGCGATCCATTTGGATTGAACTCACCCTTTTCATCAAGACGTATGAGGGATTTCGGCCTTTTGTAGATGAACAAGCACTTGCTTATTTGGAACGCTTGGATTGTTGGCAATCGAACAACTGAGTTTGACTTTTGCATATGGTGTCAATTTTGGCCCCATAAGTACTTTTTTGAAAAGGCAGCAACCCTTTTGGATTGAACTCACCCTTTTCCTCACGACGTATGAGGGAGTTTGGTGGTTTCTGGGTGATTAAGCACTTGCTAATTTGGAACGCTTGGATTGTTAGGGATCGAACAACTGTACGGTGTCCATTTTGGACACATAAGTACATTTCAGAAATGTAGCGACCCTTTTGGATTCAACTCACCCTTTTCCTCATGATGTATGGGGGATTTCGGCCATTTCTCTAAGAACAAGCACTTGCTTATTTGGAACGCTTGGATTGTTGGCGATCGAACAATTGAGTGTGACTTTCGCATATGGTGTTCGTTTTGGGCCCATAAGTACTTTTCGAAAACGTAGCAACCCTTTTAGATTGAACTCACCCTTTTCCTCACGACATTTGAGGGATTTTGACCTTATGTGGATGGACAAGCACTTGCTTATTTAGAACGCTTGGATTGTCGGCAATCGGACAACTAAATGTGAGTTTTGCATACAGTGTCCATTTTAGGCACATAAGTACTTTTCAGAAATGTCGCGACCCTTTTGGATTGAACTCACCCTTTTCCTCATGAAGTACGGGAGATTTCGGCCATTTCTAGAAGAATATGCACTTGCTTATTTGTAATGCTTGGATTGTCGGTGATCGAACAATTGAGTGTGACTTTCACATACGATGTCCGTTTTGGGCCCATAAGTACTTTTTCAAAATGTAGCGACCCTTTTGGATTGAACTCACCCTTTTCGTCATGACGTATGTTGAATTTTGGCCTTTTGTGGATGAACAGGCACTTGCTTATTTGGAACGCTTGGATTGTCGGCAATCGAACAATTAAGTGTGACTTTCGCATACGATGTCCGTTTTGGGCCCATAAGTACTTTTCGGAAATGTAGTGACCCTTTTTGATTAAAATCACCCTTTTCGTCATGACGTGTGATGGATTTTGGTTGTTTGTGGATAAACAAGCCCCTGCTTATTTGAAACGCTTGGATTGTCGGCCATCGAACGACTGAGTGTGACTTTTGCATACGGTGTCCATTTTGGGCCCATAAGTACTTTCAAAAATGTAGCAACCTTTTTGGATTGAACTCACCCTTTTCATCATGACGTATGAGGGATTTTTACCATTTGTGGATGAACAAGCATTTCCTTATTCGAAACGCTTGGATTGTCGGCGATCGAACAACTAAGTGTGACTTTTGAATAAGGTTTCCGTTTGGACCCATAAGAACTTTTGGAAATGTAGCGACCTTTTTGGATTGAACTCACCCTTTTTCTCATGAAGTATGGGGGTTTTGGCTATTTCTAGAAGAACAAGCACTTGCTTATTTGGAATGCTTGGATAGTCGGCGATCGAACAATTGAGTGTGACTTTCGTATACAGTGTCCATTTTGGGCCCACAAGTACTTTTCAAAAATTTAGCGACCCTTTTCGATTGAACTCACCCTTTTCATCATGACTTAGGAGGGATTTTGGCCATTTGTGAATGAACAAGTACTTGCTAATTTGGAACGCTTGGATTGTCGACGATCGAACAACTGAATTTGACTTTTGTACACGGTGTCCGTTTTGGGCGTATAAGTACTTTTCAAAAATATAGCGATCCTTTTGGATTAAACTCACCCTTTTTCTCACGAAGTATGGGGGATTTCATCCATTTCTAGAAGAACAAGTACTTTCTTATTTGGAACGCTTGGATTGTCGGCGATCGAACAATTGATCGTGACTTTCGCTTATGGTGTCTGTTTTGGGCCCATAAGTACTTTTCAAAAATGCAGCGACCCTTTTGGATTGAACTCCCCCTTTTCCTCATGACGCATGAGGGCTTTTGGCTGTTTGTGGATGAACAAGCACTTGCTTATTTGGAACGCTTGGATTGTCGACGATCGAACAACTGAGTGTGACTTTCGCATGCAGTGTCCGTTTTGGGCCCATAAGTACTTTTCGAAAATGCAGCGTTCCTTTTGGATTGAACTCACCCTTTTCCTCATGACACATGAGGGATTTTGTCTATTTGTGGATGAACAAGCACTTGCTTATTTGGAACGCTTGGATTATCGACGATCGAACAATTGTGTGTCACTTTCGTATACGATGTCCGTTTTGGGCCCATAAGTACTTTTTGAAAATGTAGCGACTCTTTTGGATTGAAATCACCCTTTTCGTTACGATGTATGAGGGATTTTGGCCATTTGTGGATGAACAAGCACTTGCTTATTTGGAACGCTTGGATTGCCGGCGATCAAACAACTTAGTGTGACTTTCGCATACGGTTTCCGTTTTGGGCCTATACGAACTTTTCGGATATGTAGCGACCCTTTCGGATTGAACTCACCCTTTTCATCACGACGTGTGAGGAATTTCGGGCATTTATGGATGAAAAAACACTTTCTTATCTGGAACGCTTGGATTTTCAACGATCGAACAACTGAATGTGACTTTTGCTCACGGTGTCTGTTTTGGGCTCATAAGTACTTTTCAAAAATGTAGCGACCCTTTTGGATTGAAATCACCCATTTTGTCATGAGATATGAGGGAATTCGGCCATTTGTGGATGAACATGCACTTGCTTATTTGGAACGCTTGGGTTGTTGGCGATCGAACAATTGTTTGTGAGTTTCGCATACTGTGTCCGTTCTGGGCCCATAAGTACTTTTCGAAAATGTAGCGTCCCTTTTGGATTGAACTCACCCTTTTCATCGAGGTATGAGGGATTTCAGCCATTTGTGGATGAACATGCACTTGCTTATTTGGAACTCTTGGATTGTCAGCGATCGAACAATTGAGTGTGACTTTCGCATACGGTGTTCGTTTTGGGCCCATAAGTACTTTTCGGAAATGTAACGACCCTTTTGGATCGATCTCACTGTTTTCTTTAAGACTTATGAGGGATTTTGGCCATTTGTGGATGAACTTATTTGGAACGCTTGGATTTTCGGCGATCGAACAACTGAGTGTAACTTTCGCATACAGCGTCCGTTTTGGGCCCAAAAGTACTTTTTGGATATGTAGCGACCCTTTTGGATTGAACTCACCCTTTTCCTCATGGAGTATGGGAGATTTCAGCCACTTCTAGAAGAACAAGCACTTGCTTATTTGGAACACTTGGATTGTCGGTGATCGAACAATTGAGTGTGACTTTCGCATACGGTGTCCGTTTTGGGCCCATAAGTACTTTTCCGAAATGTAGTGACTCTTTTGAATTGAACTCACCCTATTCGTCATTAAGTATGTGGGATTTTGGCCATTTGTGAATGAACAAACACTTGCTTATTTGGAACGCTTGGATTGTCGCCGATCGAACAGCTGAGTGTGACTTTTAAATACGGTGTCCGTTTTGGGCCCATAAGTACTTTTCAAAAATGTAGCGACCCTTTTGGATTGAACTCACCCTTTTCCTCATGAAGTATGGGAGATTTCAACCATTTCTAGAAAAATAAGAACTTGCTTATTTGGAACGCTTGGATTGTCGGCGATCGAACAATTGAGCGAGACTTTCGCATACGGTGTCCGTTTTGGGTCCATAAGTACTTTCGGAAATGTAGCGACCCTTTAGGATTGAACTCACCCTTTTCCTCATGATGTATGAGGAATTTTGGTCGTTTGTGGATGAATGAGCACGTACTGATTTGGAACGCTTGGATTGTCGGCGTCGAACAACTGAGTGTGACTTTCGCATACGGTGTCCGTTTTGGGACCATAACTACTTTTCAGAAATGTAGCGACCCTTTTCAATTGAACCCACCCTTTTTGATACAATGTATGAGGGATTCCAGCTATTTGTGGATGAACAAGCACTTGCTTATTTGGAGCGCAGGGATTGTCGACGATCGACCAACTGAGTGTGACTTTTGCATATGGTGTCCGTTTTGGGCCCATAAGTACTTTCGAAAATGTAGCAACCCTTTTGGATGGAACTCACCCTTTTCCTCATGAAGTATGGGAGATTTTGGCCATTTCTGGAAGAACTAGCACTTGCTTATTTGGAACACTTGGATTGTCGGTGATCAAACAATTGAGTGTGACTTTCGCATACGGTGTCCGTTTTGAGCCCACAAGTACTTTTCAAAAATGTAGCGATCCTTTTAGATTGAACTCACCCTTTTCCTAACGATGTTTGAAGGATTTCAGTCATTTGTGGATGAACAAGCACTTACTTATTTGGAACGCTTGGATTGTCGATGATCGAACAATTGAGTGTGCTTTTGCATAAGGTGTCCGTTTTGGGCCCATAAGTACTTTTCGAAATTGTAGCGACCCTTTTGGATTGAACTCACCCTTTTTGTCACGACTTATGAGGGATTTCGGCCGTTTGTGGATGAATAAGCACTTTCTTATTTGGAATGCTTGGATTGTCGATGATCGAACAACTGAGTGTGACTTTCGTATACTGTGTCTGTTTTGGGCCCATTAGTACTTTTTCAAAAATGTAGCACAACGTATGAGGGATTTAGGCCTGTTGTGGATGAACAAGCACTTGTTTATTTGGAACGTTAGGATTTTCGACGATCAAACAATTGAGTGTGACTTTCGCGTACGGTGTCCGTTTTGGGCCCATAAGTACTTTTTCGAAAATGTAGCACGACGTATGAGGGATTTCGGTCTTTTGTGGATAAATAAGCACTTGCTTATTTGGAATGCTTGGATTGTCGACGATCGAACAATTGAGTGTGAATTTTGCATATGGTGTCCGTTTTGGACCCATAAGTACTTTTTGGAAATGTAGCGACCCTTTTGGATTGAACTCACCCTTTTCCTCATGATGTATAGGGGATTTCGGCCATTTCTGGAAGAACAAGCACTTGCTTATTTGGAACGCTTGGATTTTCGGCGATCGAACAATTGAGTGTGACTTTCACATACGGTGTCCGTTTTGGGTCCGTAAGTACTTTTCGAAAATGTAGCGACCCTTTTGGATTGCACTCACCCTTTTCCTCATGAAGTATGGGGGCTTTTGGCCATTTCTGGAAGAACAAGCACTTGCTTATTTGGAATGCTTGGATTGTCGACGATCGAACAATTGAGTGTGACTTTCGCATACGGTGTCCATTTTGGGCCCATAAGTACTTTTTAGGTAATGTAGCGACCCTTTGGGATTGAACTCACCCTTTTAGTCATGACGTATGAGGGATTTCGATCATTTGTGGATGAACATGCACTTCCTTATTTGGAATGCTTGGATTTTCGACGTTCGAAGAACTGATCGTGACTTTTACATACGGTGTCCGTTTTAGGCCCAAGAGTACTTTTTGGAAAGGTAGCGACCCTTTGGGATTGAACTCACCCTTTTCATCACGGTATATGAGGGATTTCTGCCATTTGGAGATGAACAAGCAGTTGCTTATTTGGAACGCTTGGATTGTCGACGATCGAAAAACTGATTGTGACTTTTGCATACGGTGTCCGTTTGGGGCCCATAAGTACTTTTTCGGAAAGGTAGCGACCCTTTTGGATTGAACTCATCGTTTTCCTCTCGGTGTATGAGGGATTTCGACCATTTCAAGAAGAACAAGCACTTGCTCAATTGGAACACTTGGATTGTCGGCGATCGAAGAACTGAGTGTGAGTTTTGCATACGGTGTCCGTTTTGGACCCATTAGTACTTTTTGGAATTGGGGCGACCCTTTTGGACTGAACTCACCATTTTTGTTGCAAGGTATGAGGGATTTTGTTCATTTCTGGAAGAACAAGCACTTTCTCATTTGGAACGCTTGGATTGTCGGCGATCGAACAACTGAGTGTGACTTTTACATACGTTGTCCGTTTTGGGCGCATAAGTACTTTTCGGAAATGTAGCGACCCTTTTAGATTGAACTCACCCTTTTCATTACAATGTATGTGGGATTTTGACCATTTGTGGATGAACAAGTAGTTGCTTATTTGGAACGCTTGGATTGTCGGCGATCGAACAACTGGGTGTGACTTTTGCATATAGTGTCCGTTTTGTGCCCATAAGTACTTTTCAGGATTGTAGCAACCCTTCTGGATTGAACTCACCCTTTTCATCACGACGTATGAGAGATTTCAACCTTTTTTGGATGAACAAGCAATTGTTTATTTGGAATGCTTCGATTGTCAGCGGTTGAACAACTGAGTGTGATTTTTGCATACGGTCGTTTTGGCCCCATAAGTACTTTTTCGAAAAGGTAGCGACCCTCAGGATTGAACTCACCCTTTTCCTCACGACGTATGAGGGATTTTGGCCATTTTTGGAAGAACAAGCACTTGCTCATTTGGACCGCTTGGATTGTCGGAGATCGATCAACTGAGTGTGACTTTCCCATACGGTGTCCTTTTTGGGCCCATAAGTACTTTTCGAAAATGTAGCGACCC
>NW_019242378.1:124207-165506 GCF_002742605.1 Olea europaea var. sylvestris | reverse complement strand
TTGGATTGTCGGCGATCGAACAACTGAGTGTGACTTTTACATATGTTGTCCGTTTTGGGCGCATAAGTACTTTTCGGAAATGTAGCGACCCTTTTAGATTGAACTCACCCTTTTCATTACAATGTATGTGGGATTTTGACCATTTGTGGATGAACAAGTAGTTGCTTATTTGGAACGCTTGGATTGTCGGCGATCGAACAACTGGGTGTGACTTTTGCATATAGTGTCCGTTTTGTGCCCATAAGTACTTTTCAGGATTGTAGCAACCCTTCTGGATTGAACTCACCCTTTTCATCACGACGTTTGAGAGATTTCAACCTTTTTTGGATGAACAAGCAATTGTTTATTTGGAATGCTTCGATTGTCAGCGGTTGAACAACTGAGTGTGATTTTTGCATACGGTGTCCGTTTTGGCCCCATAAGTACTTTTTCGAAAAGGTAGCGACCCTCAGGATTGAACTCACCCTTTTCCTCACGACGTATGAGGGATTTTGGCCATTTTTGGAAGAACAAGCACTTGCTCATTTGGACCGCTTGGATTGTCGGAGATCGATCAACTGAGTGTGACTTTCCCATACGGTGTCCTTTTTGGGCCCATAAGTACTTTTCGAAAATGTAGCGACCCCTTTGGATTGAACTCACCGCTTCATCGTGATGTATGAGGAATTTTGGGCATTTATGGATGAACAAGTACTTGTTTATTTGGAACGCTAGGATTTTCGACGTTCAAAGAACTGACCGTGGCATTTACATTTGGTGTCCGTTTTGGGCCCAAAAGTACTTTTCGAAAAGGTAGTGACCCTTTTGGATTGAACTCACCCTTTTCATCACGTCTTATGAGGGATTTCAACCATTTGTCGATGAACAAGCACTTGCTTATTTGGAACGCTTGGATTGTCAGCGATCGAACAACTGAGTGTGACTTTTGCATACTGTGTCCATTTTGGGCCTACAAGTACTTTTCCGAACTCTAGCGACCCTTTTGGATTGAACTCACCCTTTTCCTCATGACGTATGAGGGATTTCGGCCATATCCGGAAGAACAAGCACTTGCTACTTTGGAACACTTAGATTGTCGGCGGTTGAACAACGGATCGTAACTTTTACATATGGTGTCCGTTTTGGACCCAAACATACTTTTCGAAAAGGTAACGACCCTTTGGACGCTTGAATTGTCTGCGATCGAACAACTGAGTGTGACTTTTGCATACTGCGTCCATTTTGGGCCTACAAGTACTTTTCCGAACTCTAGCGACCCTTTTGGATTGAACTCACCCTTTTCATCACGTCTTATGAGGGATTTCAACCATTTGTCGATGAACAAGCACTTGCCGGAAGAACAAGCACTTGCTACTTTGGAACACTTAGATTGTCGGCGGTTGAACAACGGATCGTAACTTTTACATATGGTGTCCGTTTTGGACCCAAACATACTTTTCGAAAAGGTAGCAACCCTTTGGGATTGAACTCACCCTTTTCATCACGTCTTATGAGGGATTTCAACCATTTGTCGATGAACAAGCACTTGCCGGAAGAACAAGCACTTGCTACTTTGGAACACTTAGATTGTCGGCGGTTGAACAACGGATCGTAACTTTTACATATGGTGTCCGTTTTGGACCCAAACATACTTTTCGAAAAGGTAGCAACCCTTTGGGATTGAACTCACCCTTTTCGTTACAACATATGAGGGATTTAATCCGTTTGTGGAAGAACAAGAACTTGCTTATATGGAACGCTTGGATTGTCAGCGATCGAACAACTGAGTGTGACTTTCGCATACGGTGTCCGTTTTGGGCCCATAAGTAATTTTGGGAAATGTAGCGACCCTTATGGATTGAACTCACCCTTTTCGTTACAACATATGAGGGATTTCATCCGTTTGTGGATGAACAAGAACTTGCTTATATGGAACGCTTGGATTGTCGACGATCGAACAACTGAGTGTGACTTTCGCATACGGTGTTGATTTTGGGCCCATAAGTACTTTTTGAAAATGTAGCGACCCTTTTGGATTGAACTCACCCTTTTCATCATGTCGTATGAGGGATTTCAACCGTTTGTCAATGAACAAGCACTTGCTCATTTGGAACACTTGGATTGTCGACGATCGAACAACTGAGTGTGACTTTCGTATACGGTGTCCGTTTTGGGCTCATAAGTACTTTTTGGAAATGTGGCGACCCTTTTAGATTGAACTCACCCTTTTTGTTACAATGTATGAGGGATTTTGGCAGTTTGTGGATGAACAAGCAGTTGCTTATTTGGAACGCTTGGATTGTCGGCGATCAAATAACTTAGTGTGAATTTCGCATACGGTGTCCGTTCTGGGCCCATAAGTATTTTTCGGAAAAGTAGCAACCCTTTTGGATTGAACTCACCCTTTTTATTACAACGTATGAGGGATTTTGGCCATTTGTGGATGAACAAGCACTTGCTCATTTGGAGCGCTTGGATTGTCTGCGATCGAACAACTGAGTGTGACTTTCGCATATGGTGTCCTTTTTGGGCCCATAAGTACTTTTCGGAAATGTAGCGACCCTTTTGGATTGAACTCACCCTTTTCGTTACAATCTATGAGGGATTTTGGCCATTTGTGGATGAACAAGCAGTTACTTATTTGGAACGCTTGGATTATCGACGATCGAACAACTGAATGTGATTTTCGCATATGGTGTCTGTTTGGGGCCCATAAGTACTTTTCAAAAATGTGGCGACCCTTTTGGATTGAACTCACCATTTTTATCACAGTGTATGTGGGATTTCGGCCATTTGTGGATGAACAAATAGTTGCTCATTTGGAACGCTTGGATTGTCGGCGATCGAAAAACTGAGTGTGACTTTTGCATACGGAGTCCGTTTTGGGCCCATAAGTACTTTTTCGGAAAGGAAGCGACCCTTTTGGATTGAGCTCACCCTTTTCCTCATGGTGCATGAGGGATTTCGATCATTTCTGGAAGAACAAGCACTTGCTCATTTGGAACGGTTGGATTGTCGACGATCGAAGAACTGAGTGGGACTTTCGCATACGTTGTCCGTTTGGGCCCATAAGTACTTTTCAGAAATGTAGCGACCCTTTTAGACTGAACTCACCATTTTTGCTACAACATATGAGGGATTTTGGCTGTTTCTAGAAGAACAAGAACTTGGTCATTTGGAACGCGTGGATTGTCAGTGATCGAACAACTGAGTGTGACTTTCACATACGTTGTTTGTTTTGGGCCCATAAGTACTTTTCGGAAATGTTACAACTCTTTTGGATTGAACTCACCCTTTTCATTACAACATATGAGGGATTTCCACCATTTGTGGATGAAAAAGCATATTTGGAACTCTTAGATTGTCGACGATCGAACAACTGGGTGTGACTTTCACATACGATGTCCGTTTTGGGCCCATAAGTACTTTTCGGAAATGTAGCGACCCTTTTGGATTGAAATCACCCTTTTTATCAAGACGTATGAGGGATTTCAACCTTTTATGGATGAACAAGCACTTGCTTATTTGGAATGCTTGGATTGTCGGCGGTTGAACAACTGAATGTGACTTTTGCATACAGTGTCCGATTTGGCCCCATAAGTGCTTTTTCGGAAATGTAGCGAACCTCTTGGATTGAACTCACCTTTTTCCTCATGACGTATGAGAGATTTCAGCCATTTCTAGAAGAACAAGCACTTGCTCAATTGGAACGCTTGGATTGTCGACGTTCGAACAACTGAGTGTGACTTTCGCATACAGTGTCCTTTTTGGGCCCATAAGTGCTTTTCGTAAATGTAGCGACCCTTTTGGATTGAAGTCACCCTTTTCATTACAACTTATGAGAGATTTTGGCTGTTTGAGGATGAAAAAGTAGTTGCTTATTTGGAATGCTTGGATTGTCGACGATCGAAAAACTGAGTGTGACTTTTACATATGGTGTCCTTTTTGGGCCCAAAAGTACTTTTCGAAAAGGTAACGACCCTTTGGGATTGAACTCACCCTTTTTGTCTCAACGTATAAGGGATTTTGGCTGTTTATGGTTGAACGAGCAGTTGCTTATTTGGAACGCTTGGATTGTCGGCAATCGAAAAATTGAGTGTGACTTTTGCATATGGTGTACGTTTTGGGCCTATAAGTACTTTTTCAGAAAGGTAGCGACCCTTTTGGATTGAACCCACGCTTTTTGTGACAATGTATGAGGGATTTTGGCTATTTGTGGATGAACAAGCACTTGCTTATTTGGAATGCTTGGATTGTCAATGATCAAACAACTGAGTCTGACTTTCGCATACGGTGTCCGTTTTGGGCCCATAAGTACTTTTCGAAAATGTAGCGACCATTTTGGATTGAACTCACCCTTTTTGTCATGACGTATGTGGGATTTCGACCATTTGTGGATGAACAAATAGTTGCTTATTTGGAACGCTTGGATTGTCAGTGATCGAAAAACTGAGTGTGACTTTTGCATATGGTGTCCGTTTTGGGCCCATAATTACTTTTTCCGAAGGGAAGCGATCCCTTTCGATTGTATTCACCCTTTTCCTCGTGACGTATGAGGAATTTCGGCCATTTCTGGAAGAACAAGCACTTGCTCATTTGGAACGCTTGGATTGCCGACGATCGAACAATTGAGTGTGACATTCGTATACGGTGTCCGTTTTTGGCCAATAAGTACTTTTCGAAAATGTAGCGACCCTTTTGGATTGAACTCACCCTTTTCATCATGTCGTATGAGGGATTTTGGCCATTTGTGGATGAACAAGCACTTGCTTACTTGGAACGCTTGGATTGTCGGTGATCGAACAACTGAGTGTGACTTTTGCATACGGTGTCCATTTTGGGCCCAAAAGTACTTTTCAGAAATGTAGCGACCCTTTTGGATCGAACTCACTGCTTCGCCGTGACGTATGAGGGATTTTGGGCACTTTTGAAAGAACAAGCACTTGTTTATTTCGAACGCTAGGATTTTCGACGTGCGAAGAACTGACCGTGACTTTTACATATGGTGCCCGTTTTGGCCCTAAAGTACTTTTCGAAAAGATAGTGACCCTTTTGGATTGAACTCACCCTTTTCCTCATGATGTATGAGGGTTTTCGACGATCTGTGGATGAACAAGCAGTTGCTTATTTGGAACCCTTGGATTGTTGACGATCAAAAAATCGAGTATCACTTTTGCATACGGTGTCCGTTTTAGGCCCATAATTACTTTTTTGGAAAGGTAGCGACCCGTTTGGAATGACCTCACCCTTTTCCTCATGACATATGAGGGATTTCGACCGTTTCAGGAATAACAAGCACTTCCTCATTTGAAATGCTTGGATTGTCGACGATCGAACAACTGAGTGTGACTTTCGCATGTGGTGTCCGTTTCGGGCCCATAAGTACTTTTTGGAAATGTAGCGACCCCTATGGATTGAACTCACCCTTTTCATCATGTCATATGAGGGATTTCAACCGTTTGTCAATGAACAAGCACTTGCTCATTTGGAACGCTTGGATTGTCGGCGACCGAACAACTGAGTGTAACTTTCGCATACTGTGTCCGTTTCGGGCCCGTAAGTACTTTTGGGAAATGTAGCGACCCTTATGGATTGAACTCACCCTTTTCATTACAATGTCTAAGGGATTTCGGCCATTTGTGGGTGAACAAGCACTTGCTTATTTGGAACGCTTGGATTGTCGGCGATCGAACAACTGAGTGTGACTTTTGCATTCGGAGTCCATTTTGGGTCCATAAGTACTTTTCGAGAATGTAGCGACTCTTTTGGATTGAACTCGCCCTTTCCATCATGTCGTATGAGGGATTTCAACCTTTTTTCGATAAATAAGCACTTGCTTATTTGGAATGCTTGGATTGTCAGCGATCGAACAACTGAGTGTGACTTTTGCATACTGTGTCCGTTTTGGGCCCATAAGTACTTTCGAAAATGTAGCGACCCTTTTAGATTGAACTCACCCTTTTCCTCATGATGTATGAGGGATTTTGGCCATATCTGGAAGAATAAGCACTTGCTAATTTGGAACGCTTGGATTGTCGGCGATTGAACAACGGACCGTGACTTTTACATATGGTGTCCTTTTTGGACCTAAAAGTACTTTTCGAAAAGGGAGCAACCCTTTGGGATTGAACTCACCATTTTCGTTACAATGTATGAGGGATTTCGGTAGTTTGTGGATGAACAAGCACTTTCTCATTTAGAACGCTTGAATTGTCTGCGATCGAACAACTGAGTGTGACTTTCGCATAAGGTGTCCGTTTCGGGCCCATAAGTACTTTTGGGAAATGTAGCGACCCTTATGGGTTGAACTCACCCTTTTCATTACAACGTATGAGGGATTTCGGCCGTTTGTGGATGAACAAGCACTTATGTGGAACGCTTGGATTGTCGACAATCGAACAACTGAGTGTGACTTTCGCATATGGTGTCAGTTTTGGGCCCATACGTACTTTTTGGAAATGTAGTGACCCTTTTGGATTGAACTCACCCTTTTCATCATGTCGTATAAGGGATTTCAACCATTTGTCGATGAACAAGCACTTGCTCATTTGGAACGCTTGGATTGTCGGCGATCGAACAACAGAGTGTGACTTTCGCATACAGTGTCCATTTTGGGCCCATAAGTACTTTTTGAAAATGTAGCGACCCTTTTAGATTGAACTCACCCTTTTTGTTACAATGTATGAGGGATTTCGGAAGTTTGTGGATGAACAAGCAGTTGCTTATTTGGAACGCTTGGATTGTCGGCGATCAAAAAATTGAGTGTGACTTTTACATATGGTGTCTGTTTTGGGCCCAAAAGTACTTTTGGAAAAGGTATCGACCCTTTTGGATTGAACTCACCCTTTTTAGCTGGACGTATGTGGGATTTTGGCCATTTGTGGATGAACAAACAGTTGCTCATTTGGAACGCTTGGATTGTTGGCGATCGAAAAATTGAGTGTGATTTTTACATACGGTGTCCATTTTGGGCCCATATGTACTTTTTCGGAAACGTAGCGACCATTTTGGATTGAATTCACCTTTTTCCTCACGACGTATGAGGAATTTCGGCCGTTACTGGAAGAGCAAGCACTTGCTCATTTGGTACGCTTTTATTGTCGCCGATTGAACAATTGAGTGTGACTTTCGCATACGGTGTCCATTTTGGGCCCATAAGTACTTTTCAGAAATGTAGCGACCCTTTTGGATTGAACTCACCCTTTTCATCACGTCGTATGAGGGATTTCAACCATTTGTGGATGAACAAGCACTTGCTTATTTGGAAAACTTAGATTGTCGGCAATCGAAAAACTCTTTGTGACTTTTGCATACGGTGTCCATTTTGGGCCCATAAGTACTAATCAAAAAGGTAGCGACCTTTCGGAATTGAACTTACCCTTTTCATCATGACATATGAGGATTTTGGCCGTTTGTGGATGATAAAGCAGTTGCTTATTTGGAACGCTTGGATTGTCGGCGATCGAAAAACTCATTGTGACTTTTGCCGACAGTGTCCGTTTTGGGCCCATAAGTACTTTTTCGGAAAGGTAGCGAGCTCACCCTTTTTCTCGTGATGTATGAGGGATTTCCACCATTTCTACAAGAACAAGCACTTGCTCATTTGGAATGCTTGGATTGTCTGCGATTGAACAACTGACTATGAGTTTCGCATATGGTGTCCTTTTGGGGCCCATAAGTACTTTTCGAAAATGTAGCGACCCTTTTGGATTGAACTCGCCCTTTTCATTACGACGTATGAGGGATTTTGGCCATTTGTAGATGAACAAGCAGGTGCTTATTTGGAACACTTGGATTGTCGACGATCGAAAAACTGAGTTTGACTTTTACATATGGTGTCCGTTTTGGGCCCAAAAGTACTTTTCGAAAAGGTAGCGATCCTTTGGGATTGAACTCACCCTTTTCATCACAACGTATGAGGGATTTCGGCCATTTGTGGATGAACAAACAGTTGGTTATTTGAAACGCTTGGATTCTCGATGATCGAAAAATTGAGAGTGCCTTTTGCATACGGTGTCTGTTTTGGGCCCATAAGTAAAAGAAAGGTAGCGACCCTTTTGGATTGAACTCACCCTTTTTGTTACAAAGTATGAGGGATTTCGGCTATTTGGGGATGAACAAGCACTTGCTTATTTGGAGTGCTTGGATTGTCAACGATCGAACAACTGAGTGTGACTTTCACATACGGTGTCTGTTTTGGGCCCATAGGTACTTTTCGAAAATGTAGCGACCCTTTTGGATTGAACTCACCCTTCTTGTCACGACGTATGTGGGATTTTGGCCATTTGCGGATGAACAAATTGTTGCATATTTGGAACGCTTGGATTATCGACGATCGAAAAACTGAGTGTGACTTTTGCATACGATGTCCATTTTGGGCCCATAAGTACTTTTTCGAAAAGGTAGCGACCCTTTTAGATTGAATTCACCCTTTTTCTCACAACGTATGAGGGATTTCAATCGTTTTTTGAAGAACAAGCACTTACTCATTTGGAACGCTTGGATTGTCGACGATCGAACAACTGAGTGTGACTTTCGCATACGGTGTCCATTTTCGGCCCATAAGTACTTTTGGGAAATGTAGCAACCCTTTTGAATTGAACTAACCCTTTTCGTCACAATGTATGAGGGATTTCGGTCATTTGGGGATGAACAAGCGCTTGCTCATTTGGAACGCTTGGATTGTCTTCGATCGAACAACTGAGTGCGACTTTCATATAAGGTGTCCTTTTTGGGCCAATAAGTACTTTTTGAAAATGTAGCGA
Source organism: Olea europaea var. sylvestris (assembly GCF_002742605.1). Taxonomy (NCBI): domain Eukaryota; kingdom Viridiplantae; phylum Streptophyta; class Magnoliopsida; order Lamiales; family Oleaceae; genus Olea; species Olea europaea. The sequence goes on along the minus strand of NW_019242378.1, from coordinate 156,762 downwards.
CCCTTTTAAATTGAACTCACCCTTTTCGTCACAACATATGAGGGATTTCGGCCGTTTGTGGATGAGCAAGCAGTTGCTCATTTGGAACGCTTGGATTGTCTGCGATCGAACAACTAAGTGTGACTTTCGCATAAGGTGTCCTTTTTGGGCCCATAAGTACTTTTCGAAAATGTAGCGACCCTTTTGGATTAAACTCACCCTTTTTGTTACAATGTATGAGAGATTTCGACCATTTGTGGATGAGCAAGCAGTTGCATATTTGGAACGCTTGGATTGTCGACGATCGAAAAACTGAGTGTGACTTTTACATATGATGTTCGTTCTGGGCCCAAAAGTACTTTTCGAAAAGGTAGCGACCCTTTGGGATTGAACTCACCCTTTTCATCGTAACGTATGAGGGATTTCGGTCGCTTGTGGATGAACAAGCAGTTACTTATTTGGAACGCTTGGATTGTCGACGATCGAAAAACTGAGTATGACTTTAGCATACGGTGTACGTTTTAGGCCCATAAGTACTTTTTCAGAAAGGTAGCAATCCTTTTGGATTGAATTCACCCTTTTCCTTGTGACGTATGAGGGACTTCGGCCGTTATTGGAAGAATAAGCACTTGCTCATTTGGAACGCTTGGATTGTCGACCATTGAACAACTGAGTGTGACTTTCGCATACGGTGTCCGCTTTCGGACCATAAGTACTTTTCAGAAATGTAGCGACCCTTTTGGATTGAACTCACTGCTTCATCGTGACGTATGAGGGATTTTGGGCATTTTTGGAAGAACAAGCACTTGTTTATTCGGAACGCTTGGATTTTCGACTTTCGAAGAACTGACCGTTACTTTTACATATGGTGTTCGTTTTGGGCCCAAAAGTTCTTTTCGAAAAGGTAGCAACCCTTTGGGATTGAACTTGGCCTTTTCATCATGACGTATGAGGGATTTTGGACATTTGTGGGTGAACAAGCAGTTACTTATTTAGAACGCTTGGATTGTCAATGATCGAATAACTCATTGTGACTTTTGCATACGGTGTCCATTTTGGGCCCATAAGTACTTTTCGAAAAGGTAGCGAAGGATTGAACTTGCCCTTTTCATCACGATGTATGAGGGATTTCGACCTTTTGTGGATGAACAAGCACTTGCTTATTTGGAACGCTTGGATTGTCGGCGATCGAACAACTAAGTGTAACTTTTGCATACGGTGTCCGTTTTGGGCCCATAAGTACTTTTTTGGAAAGGGAGCGACCCTTTTGGATGGACTTCACCCTTTTCCTCACGACGTATGAGGGATTTTTGGCATTTTTGGAAGAACAAGCATTTATTTAATTGGAACGCTTGGATTTTTGACGTTCGAAGAACTGACCGTGACTTTTACGTATGGTGTCCGTTTTGGGCCCAAAAGTACTTTTCAAAAAGGTAGTGACCCTTTGGGATTGATCTCACCCTTTTCATAATGACGTATAAGGGATTTTGGTCGTTTGTGGATGAACAAGCAGTTGCTTATTTGGAATGCTTAGATTGTCAGAGATCAAAAAATTGAGCGTGACTTTTGCATAAGGTGTCCGTTTTGGGCCCATAAGTACTTTTTTGGAAAGGGAGCGACCCTTTTGGATGGACTTCACCCTTTTCCTCACGACGTATGAGGGATTTCGGCCATTTCAGGAAGAACAAACACTTGCTCATTTGGAACGCTTGGATTGTAGGCGATCGAACAACTGAGTGTGACTTTCGCATACGGTGTCCGTTTTGGGCCCATAAGTACTTTTCGAAAATGTAGCAACCCTTTTGGATTGAACCCCCCCTTTTCCTCACGACGTATGAGGGATTTCGGCCATTTCAGGAAGAACAAACACTTGCTCATTTGGAACGCTTGGATTGTAGGCGATCGAACAACTGAGTGTGACTTTCGCATACGGTGTCCGTTTTGGGCCCATAAGTACTTTTCGAAAATGTAGCAACCCTTTTGGATTGAACCCCCCCTTTTCCTCACGACGTATGAGGGATTTCGGCCATTTCAGGAAGAACAAACACTTGCTCATTTGGAACGCTTGGATTGTAGGCGATCGAACAACTGAGTGTGACTTTCGCATACGGTGTCCGTTTTGGGCCCATAAGTACTTTTCGAAAATGTAGCAACCCTTTTGGATTGAACTCACCCTTTTCCTCACGACGTATGAGGGATTTTGGTCGTTTGTGGATGAACAAGCAGTTGCCTATTTGGAACGCTAGGATTGTCAGAGATCAAAAAATTGAGTGTGACTTTTGCATAAGGTGTCCGTTTTGGGCCCATAAGTACTTTTTCGGAAAGGGAGCGACCCTTTTGAATGGACTTCACCCTTTTCCTCATGACGTATGAGGGATTTTAGCCATTTCAGGAAGAACAAACACTTGCTCATTTGGAACGCTTGGATTGGAGGCGATCGAACAATTGAGTGCGACCTTCGCATACGGTGTCGATTTTGTGCCCATAAGTACTTTTCGAAAATGTAGCAACCCTTTTGGATTGAACTCACCCTTTTCCTCACGACGTTTGAGGGATTTCGTTTGTTTCAGGAAGAACAAGCACTTGCTCATTTGGAACGCTTAGATTGTTGACGATCGAACAACTGAGTGTGACTTTCGCTACGGTGTCCGTTTTGGGCCCATAAGTACTTTTCAGAAATGTAGCGACCCTTTTGGATTGAACTCACTCTTTTTGTTACAACGTATGAGGCATCCATTTATGGATGAACATGCACTTGCTTATTTGGAACGCATGGATTGTCGGCGTTCGAATAACTGAGTGTGACTTTCGCATACGGTGTCCGTTTTGGGCCCATAAGCACTTTTCAAAAATGTAGCGACCCTTTTGGATTGAACTCACCCTTTTCATCACATCGTATGAGGGATTTTCGCCGTTTGTGGATGAACAAGCACTTGCTTATTTGGAACGCTCGGATTGTCGGCGATCGAACAACTGTGTGTGGTTTTTTCATACGGTGTCCGTTTTGGGCCCATAAGTACTTTTTGAAAATGTAACGAACCTTTTGGATTGAACTTACCACTTTACCACGTCGTATGAGGGATTTTTGGCATTTTTGGAAGAACAAGCATTTATTTAATTGGAACGCTTGGATTTTTGACGTTCGAAGAACTGACCGTGACTTTTACGTATGGTGTCCGTTTTGGGCCCAAAAGTAGTTTTCGGAAAGGTAGCGACCCTTTGGGATTGATCTCACCCTTTTCATCACGACGTATGAGGGATTTTGGTCGTTTGTGGATGAACAAGCAGTTGCTTATTTAGAACGCTTGGATTGTCAGAGATCAAAAAATTGAGTGTGACTTTTGCATAAGGTGTCCGTTTTGGGCCCATAAGTACTTTTTCGGAAAGGGAGCGACCCTTTTGGATGGACTTCACCCTTTTCCTCACGACGTATGAGGGATTTCGGCCATTTCAGGAAGAACAAACACTTGCTCATTTGGAACGCTTGGATTGTAGGCGATCGAACAACTGAGTGTGACTTTCGCTACGGTGTCCGTTTTGGGCCCATAAGTACTTTTCAGAAATGTAGCGACCCTTTTGGATTGAACTCACCCATTTCATCACATCGTATGAGGGATTTTCGCCGTTTGTGGATGAACAAGCACTTGCTTATTTGGAACGCTTGGATTGTCAGAGATTAAAAAATTGAGTGTGACTTTTGCATAAGGCGTCCGTTTTGGGCCCATAAGTACTTTTCAGAAATGTAGCGACCCTTTTGGATTGAACTCACCCATTTCATCACATCGTATGAGGGATTTTCGCCGTTTGTGGATGAACAAGCACTTGCTTATTTGGAACGCTTGGATTGTCAGAGATTAAAAAATTGAGTGTGACTTTTGCATAAGGCGTCCGTTTTGGGCCCATAAGTACTTTTTCGGAAAGGGAGCGACCCTTTTGGATGGACTTCACCCTTTTCCTCACGACGTATGAGGGATTTCGGCCATTTCAGGAAGAACAAACACTTGCTCATTTGGAACGCTTGGATTGTAGGCGATCGAACAACTGAGTGTGACTTTCGCTACGGTGTCCGTTTTGGGCCCATAAGTACTTTTCAGAAATGTAGCGACCCTTTTGGATTGAACTCACCCATTTCATCACATCGTATGAGGGATTTTCGCCGTTTGTGGATGAACAAGCACTTGCTTATTTGGAACGCTCGGATTGTCGGCGATCGAACAACTGAGTGTGGTGTTTTCATACGGTGTCCGTTTTGGGCCCATAAGTACTTTTCGAAAATGTAGCAACCCTTTTGGATTGAACTCACCCTTTTCCTCATGATGTATGAGGGATTTTGGTCGTTTGTGGATGAACAAGCAGTTGCTTATTTGGAACGCTTGGATTGTCAGAGATCAAAAAATTGAGTGTGACTTTTGCATAAGGTGTCCGTTTTGGGCCCATAAGTACTTTTTTGGAAAGGGAGCGACCCTTTTGGATGGACTTCACCCTTTTCCTCACGACGTATGATGGATTTCGGCCATTTCAGGAAGAACAAACACTTGCTCATTTGGAACGCTTGGATTGTAGGCGATCGAACAACTGAGTGTGACTTTCACATATGGTGTCCCTTTTGTGCCCATAAGTACTTTTCGAAAATGTAGCAACCCTTTTGGATTGAACTCACCCTTTTCCTCACGACGTATGAGGGATTTTGGTCGTTTGTGGATGAACAAGTAGTTGCTTATTTGGAACGCTTGGATTGTCAGAGATCAAAAAATTGAGTGTGACTTTTGCATAAGGTGTCCGTTTTGGGCCCATAAGTACTTTTTCGGAAAGGGAGCGACCCTTTTGGATGGACTTCACCCTTTTCCTCACGATGTATGAGGGATTTCAAATTTCAGGAAGAACAAACACTTGCTCATTTGGAACGCTTGGATTGTAGGCGATCGAACAACTGAGTGTGACTTTCACATATGGTGTCCCTTTTGTGCCCATAAGTACTTTTCGAAAATGTAGCAACCCTTTTGGATTGAACTCACCCTTTTCCTCACGACGTATGAGGGATTTTGGTCGTTTGTGGATGAACAAGCAGTTGCTTATTTGGAACGCTTGGATTGTCAGAGATTTAAAAATTGAGTATGACTTTTGCATAAGGTGTCCGTTTTGGGCCCATAAGTACTTTTTCGGAAAGGGAGCGACCCTTTTGGATGGACTTCACCCTTTTCCTCACGACGTATGAGGGATTTTGGCCATTTCAGGAAGAACAAACACTTGCTCATTTGGAACGCTTGGATTGGAGGCGATCGAACAACTAAGTGTGACTTTCGCATACGATGTCCGTTTTGTGCCCATAAGTACTTTTCGAAAATGTAGCAACCCTTTTGGATTGAACTCACCCTTTTCATCATGACGTATGAGAGATTTTGGTCAGCTGTGGATGAACAAGCAGTTGCTTATTTGGAACGCTTGGATTGTCAGAGATTAAAAAATTGAGTGTGACTTTTGGATAAGGTGTCCCTTTTGGGCCCATAAGTACTTTTTCGGAAAGGGAGCGACGCTTTTGGATGGACTTCACCCTTTTCCTCACGACGTACGAGGGATTTTGGCCATTTCAGGAAGAACAAACACTTGCTCATTTGGAACGCTTGGATTGGAGGCGATCGAACAACTGAGTGTGACCTTCGCATACGGTGTCCGTTTTGTGTCCATAAGTACTTTCCGAAAATGTAGCAACCATTTTGGATTGAACTCACCCTTTTCCTCACGACGTTTGAGGGATTTTGGTTGTTTCAGAAAGAACATGCACTTGCTCATTTGGAACGCTTGGATTGTTGACGATCGAACAACTGAGTGTGACTTTTAGTACGGTGTCCGTTTTGGGCCCATAAGTACTTTTCAGAAATGTAGCGACCCTTTTAGATTGAACTCACTCTTTTTGTTACAACGTATGAGGCGGCCATTTGTGGATGAACATGCACTTGCTTATTTGGAACGCATGGATTGTCGGCGTTCGAATAACTGAGTGTGACTTTCGCATACGGTGTCCGTTTTGGGCCCATAAGCACTTTTCAAAAATGTAGCGACCCTTTTGGATTGAACTCACCCTTTTCATCACATTGTATGAGGGATTTTCGCCGTTTGTGGATGAACAAGCACTTGCTTATTTGGAACGCTCGGATTGTCGGCGATCGAACAACTGAGTGTGGTTTTTTCATACGGTGTCCGTTTTGGGCCCATAAGTACTTTTTGAAAATGTAACGACCCTTTTGGATTGAACTTACCACTTTACCATGTCGTATGAGGGATTTTTGGCATTTTTGGAAGAACAAGCATTTATTTAATTGGAACGCTTGGATTTTTGACGTTCGAAGAACTGACCGTGACTTTTACGTATGGTGTCCATTTTGGGCCCAAAAGTACTTTTCGGAAAGGTAGTGACCCTTTGAGATTGATCTCACCCTTTTCATCACGATGTATGAGGGATTTTTGTCGTTTGTGGATGAACAAGCAGTTGCTTATTTGGAACGCTTGGATTGTCAGAGATCAAAAAATTGAGTGTGACTTTTGCATGAGGTGTCCGTTTTGGGCCCATAAGTACTTTTTCGGAAAGGGAGCGATCCTTTTGGATGGACTTCACCCTTTTCCTCACGACGTATGAGGGATTTTGGCCATTTCAGGAAGAACAAACACTTGCTCATTTGGAGCGCTTGGATTGTAGGCGATCGAACAACTGAGTGTGACTTTCGCATACGGTGTCCGTTTTGTGCCCATAAGTACTTTTCGAAAATGTAGCAACCCTTTTGGATTGAACTCCCCCTTTTCCTCACGACGTATGAGGGATTTTGGTCGTTTGTGGATGAACAAGCAGTTGCTTATTTGGAACGCTCGGATTGTCAGAGATCAAAAAATTGAGTGTGACTTTTGCATAAGGTGTCCGTTTTGGGCCATAAGTACTTTTTCGAAAAGGGAGCGACCCTTTTGGATGGACTTCATCCTTTTCCTCACGACGTATGAGGGATTTTGGCCATTTCAGGAAGAACAAACACTTGCTCATTTGGAACGCTTGGATTGTTGACGATCGAACAACTGAGTGATAAGCACTTTTCAAAAATGTAGCGACCCTTTTGGATTGAACTCCCCCTTTTCCTCACGACGTATGAGGGATTTTGGTCGTTTGTGGATGAACAAGCAGTTGCTTATTTGGAACGCTCGGATTGTCGGCGATCGAACAACTGAGTGTGACTTTCGCTACGGTGTCCGTTTTGGGCCCATAAGTACTTTTCAGAAATGTAGCGACCCTTTTGGATTGAACTCCCCCTTTTCCTCACGACGTATGAGGGATTTTGGTCGTTTGTGGATGAACAAGCAGTTGCTTATTTGGAACGCTCGGATTGTCGGCGATCGAACAACTGAGTGTGACTTTCGCTACGGTGTCCGTTTTGGGCCCATAAGTACTTTTCAGAAATGTAGCGACCCTTTTGGATTGAACTCCCCCTTTTCCTCACGACGTATGAGGGATTTTGGTCGTTTGTGGATGAACAAGCAGTTGCTTATTTGGAACGCTCGGATTGTCGGCGATCGAACAACTGAGTGTGACTTTCGCTACGGTGTCCGTTTTGGGCCCATAAGTACTTTTCAGAAATGTAGCGACCCTTTTGGATTGAACTCCCCCTTTTCCTCACGACGTATGAGGGATTTTGGTCGTTTGTGGATGAACAAGCAGTTGCTTATTTGGAACGCTCGGATTGTCGGCGATCGAACAACTGAGTGTGACTTTCGCTACGGTGTCCGTTTTGGGCCCATAAGTACTTTTCAGAAATGTAGCGACCCTTTTGGATTGAACTCCCCCTTTTCCTCACGACGTATGAGGGATTTTGGTCGTTTGTGGATGAACAAGCAGTTGCTTATTTGGAACGCTCGGATTGTCGGCGATCGAACAACTGAGTGTGACTTTCGCTACGGTGTCCGTTTTGGGCCCATAAGTACTTTTCAGAAATGTAGCGACCCTTTTGGATTGAACTCCCCCTTTTCCTCACGACGTATGAGGGATTTTGGTCGTTTGTGGATGAACAAGCAGTTGCTTATTTGGAACGCTCGGATTGTCGGCGATCGAACAACTGAGTGTGACTTTCGCTACGGTGTCCGTTTTGGGCCCATAAGTACTTTTCAGAAATGTAGCGACCCTTTTGGATTGAACTCCCCCTTTTCCTCACGACGTATGAGGGATTTTGGTCGTTTGTGGATGAACAAGCAGTTGCTTATTTGGAACGCTCGGATTGTCGGCGATCGAACAACTGAGTGTGACTTTCGCTACGGTGTCCGTTTTGGGCCCATAAGTACTTTTCAGAAATGTAGCGACCCTTTTGGATTGAACTCCCCCTTTTCCTCACGACGTATGAGGGATTTTGGTCGTTTGTGGATGAACAAGCAGTTGCTTATTTGGAACGCTCGGATTGTCGGCGATCGAACAACTGAGTGTGACTTTCGCTACGGTGTCCGTTTTGGGCCCATAAGTACTTTTCAGAAATGTAGCGACCCTTTTGGATTGAACTCCCCCTTTTCCTCACGACGTATGAGGGATTTTGGTCGTTTGTGGATGAACAAGCAGTTGCTTATTTGGAACGCTCGGATTGTCGGCGATCGAACAACTGAGTGTGACTTTCGCTACGGTGTCCGTTTTGGGCCCATAAGTACTTTTCAGAAATGTAGCGACCCTTTTGGATTGAACTCCCCCTTTTCCTCACGACGTATGAGGGATTTTGGTCGTTTGTGGATGAACAAGCAGTTGCTTATTTGGAACGCTCGGATTGTCGGCGATCGAACAACTGAGTGTGACTTTCGCTACGGTGTCCGTTTTGGGCCCATAAGCTCTTTTCAAAAATGTAGCGACCCTTTTGGATTGAACTCACCCTTTTCATCACATCGTATGAGGGATTTTTGACGTTTGTGGATGAACAAGCACTTGATTATTTGGAACGCTCGGATTGTCGGCGATCGAACAACTGAGTGTGGTTTTTTCATACGGTGTCCGTTTTGTTGTGGATTAACAAGCACTTGCTTATTTGGAACGCTCGGATTGTCGGCGATCGAACAACTGAATGTGACTTTTGCATACGGGGTCCGTTTTGGGCCCATAAGTACTTTTTCGGAAAGGGAGCGACCCTTTTGGATGGACTTCACCCTTTTCCTCACGACATATGAGGGATTTTTGTCGTTTGTGGATGAACAAGCAGTTGATTTGGAACGCTCGGATTGTCGGCGATCGAACAACTGAATGTGACTTTTGCATACGGGGTCCGTTTTGGGCCCATAAGTACTTTTTCGGAAAGGGAGCGACCCTTTTGGATGGACTTCACCCTTTTCCTCACGACATATGAGGGATTTTTGTCGTTTGTGGATGAACAAGCAGTTGATTTGGAACGCTCGGATTGTCGGCGATCGAACAACTGAATGTGACTTTTGCATACGGGGTCCGTTTTGGGCCCATAAGTACTTTTTCGGAAAGGGAGCGACCCTTTTGGATGGACTTCACCCTTTTCCTCACGACATATGAGGGATTTTTGTCGTTTGTGGATGAACAAGCAGTTGATTTGGAACGCTCGGATTGTCGGCGATCGAACAACTGAATGTGACTTTTGCATACGGGGTCCGTTTTGGGCCCATAAGCACTTTTCAAAAATGTAGCGACCCTTTTGGATTGAACTCACCCTTTTCATCACATCGTATGAGGGATTTTTGCCGTTTGCGGATGAACAAGCACTTGCTTATTTGGAACGCTCGGATTGTCGGCGATCGAACAACTGAGTGTGGTTTTTTCATACGGTGTCCGTTTTGGGCCCATAAGTACTTTTTGAAAATGTAACGACCCTTTTGGATTGAACTTACCACTTTACCATGTCGTATGAGGGATTTTTGGCATTTTTGGAAGAACAAGCATTTATTTAATTGGAACGCTTGGATTTTTGACGTTCGAAGAACTGACCGTGACTTTTACGTATGGTGTCCATTTTGGGCCCAAAAGTACTTTTCGGAAAGGTAGTGACCCTTTGGGATTGATCTCACCCTTTTCATCACGATGTATGAGGGATTTTTGTCGTTTGTGGATGAACAAGCAGTTGCTTATTTGGAACGCTTGGATTGTCAGAGATCAAAAAATTGAGTGTGACTTTTGCATAAGGTGTCCGTTTTGGGCCCATAAGTACTTTTTCGGAAAGGGAGCGACCCTTTTGGATGGACTTCACCCTTTTCCTCATGACGTATGAGGGATTTTGGCCATTTCAGGAAGAACAAACACTTGCTCATTTGGAGCGCTTGGATTGTAGGCGATCGAACAACTGAGTGTGACTTTCGCATACGGTGTCCATTTTGTGCCCATAAGTACTTTTCGAAAATGTAGAAACCCTTTTGGATTGAACTCACCCTTTTCCTCACGACATATGAGGGATTTTGGTCGTCTGTGGATGAAGAACCAGTTGCTTATTTGGAACGCTTGGATTGTCAGAGATCAAAAAATTGAGTATGACTTTTGCATAAGGTGTCCGTTTTGAGCCCATAAGTACTTTTTCGGAAAGGGAGCGACCCTTTTGGATGGACTTCACCCTTTTCCTCACGACGTATGAGGGATTTCGACCATTTCAGGAAGAACAAACACTTGCTCATTTGGAACGCTTGGATTGGAGGCGATCGAACAACTAAGTGTGACTTTCGCATACGGTGTCCGTTTTGTGCCCATAAGTACCTTTCGAAAATGTAGCAACCCTTTTGGATTGAACTCACCCTTTTCATCACGACGTATGAGGGATTTTGGTCATTTGTGGATGAACAAGCAGTTGCTTATTTGGAACGCTTGGATTGTCAGAGATTAAAAAATTGAGTGTGACTTTTGCATAAGGTGTCCGTTTTGGGCCCATAGGTACTTTTTCGGAAAGGGAGCGACCCTTTTGGATGGGCTTCACCCTTTTCCTCACGATGTATGAGAGATTTCGGCCATTTCAGGAAGAACAAACACTTGCTCATTTGGAACACTTGGATTGGAGGCGATCGAACAACTGAGTGTCACCTTCGCATACGGTTTTCGTTTTGTGCCCATAAGTACTTTTCGAAAATGTAGGAACCGTTTTGGATTGAACTCACCCTTTTCCTCACGACGTTTGAAGGATTTCGGTTGTTTCAGGAAGAACAAGCACTTGCTCATTTGGAATGCTTAGATTGTTGACGATCGAACAACTGAGTGTGACTTTCGCTACGGTGTCCGTTTTGAGCCCATAAGTACTTTTCAGAAATGTAGCGACCCTTTTGGATTGAACTCACTCTTTTTGTTACAACGTATGAGGTGGCCATTTGGGGATGAACATGCACTTGCTTATTTGGAACGCATGGATTGTCAGCGTTCGAATAACTGAGTGTGACTTTCGCATACGGTGTCCGTTTTGGGCCCATAAGCACTTTTCGAAAATGTAGCGACCCTTTTGGATTGAACTCACCCTTTTCATCACATCGTATGAGGGATTTTGGCCGTTTGCGGATGAACAAGCACTTGCTTATTTGGAACGCTCGGATTGTCGGCGATCGAACAACTGAGTGTGGCTTTTTCATACGGTGTCCGTTTTGGGCCCATTAGTACCTTTCGAAAATGTGGCGACCCTTTTGGATTGAACTCACCGCTTCGCAATGATGTATGAGGGATTTTGGGCATTTTTGGAATAACAAGCACTTGTTTATTTGGAACGCTTGGATTTTTGACGTTCAAAGAACTGACCGTGACTTTTACATGTGGTGTCCATTTTGGGCCCAAAAGTACTTTTTGCAAAGGTAGGGACCCTTTGGGATTGAACTCACCCTTTTCATCATGACATATGAGTGATTTCACCCGTTTGTGGATGAACAAGCAGTTGCTTATTTGGAACGCTCGGATTGTCGGCGATCGAACAACTGAGTGTGACTTTTGCATACGGTGTCCATTTTGGGCCCATAAGCACTTTTCGAAAATGTAGCGACCTTGGATTGTCAGCGATCGAACAACTGAGTGTGACTTTTGCATACGGTGTCCATTTTGGGCCCATAAGCACTTTTCGAAAATGTAGCGACCTTGGATTGTCAGCGATCGAACAACTGAGTGTGACTTTTGCATACGGTGTCCATTTTGGGCCCATAAGCACTTTTCGAAAATGTAGCGACCTTGGATTGTCAGCGATCGAACAACTGAGTGTGACTTTTGCATACGGTGTCCATTTTGGGCCCAAAAGTACTTTTTGCAAAGGTAGGGACCCTTTGGGATTGAACTCACCCTTTTCATCATGACATATGAGTGATTTCACCCGTTTGTGGATGAACAAGTAGTAACTCATTTGGAATGCTTGGATTGTCGGCGATCGAAAACTAAGTGTGACTTTTGCATACGGTGTCCTTTTTGGGCCCATAAGTACTTTTTCGAATAGGTAGCGACTCTTTTGGATTGAACTCACCCTTTTCCTCGTGTTGTATGAGGGATTTTGGTTGTTTCAGGAAGAATACGCACTTGCTCATTTGGAACGCTTGGATTGTCGGCGATCGAACAACTGAGTGTGACTTTTGCATACGGTGTCCATTTTGGGCCCATAAGTACTTTTCGTGAATGTAACGCCCCTTTTGGATTGAACTCACAGCTTCACCGTGACGTATGATGGATTTTGGGCATTTTTGGAAGAACAAGCACTTGTTTATTTGGAACGGCTGTATTTTCGACGTTCGAAGAACTGACCGTGACTTTTACATATGGTGTCCATTTTGGGCGCAAAAGTACTTTTGGAAAAGGTAGCGACCCTTTGGGATTGAACTCACCCTTTTCCTCATGACGTATGAGGGATTTTGGCCGTTTGGGGATGAACAAGCACTTGCTTATTTGGAATAATTAAATTATCGACGATCCAAAAACTGAGTGTTACTTTTGCATACAGTGTCCGTTTTGGGCCCATAAGTACTTTTTCAGAAAGGTAGCGAACCTTTTAGATTGAAATCATCCTTTTCCTCGCGACATATGAGGGATTTCGATCGTTTCTAGAAGAACAAGCACTTGCTCATTTGGAACGCGCGGATTGTCGGCGATCGAACAACTGCGTGTCACTTTCGCATACGGTGTCCGTTTTGGGCCCAAAAGTACTTTTTGGAAATGTAGCGACCCTTTTGGATTGAACGCACCCTTTTCGTTACAACATATGAGGGATTTCGGCCATTTGTGGATGAACATGCACTTGTTCATTTGGAACGCTTGGATTGTCGGCGATCGAACAAAAGAGTGTGACTTTTGCATACGGTGTCCGTTTTGGGCCCATAAGTACTTTTCCAGAAAGGTAGCGACCATTTTGGATTGAACTCACCCTTTTCCTCACGTCGTATGAGGGATTTTGGCAGTTTATGGATGAACAAGCACTTGCTTATTTGGAACGCTTGGATTGTCGGCGATCGAACAACTGAGTGTGACTTTTGCATACGGTGTCAGTTTTGGGACCATAAGTACTTTTCGGAAATGTAGCGACCCGTTCAGATTGAACTCACCCTTTTTGTTACAACGTATGAGAGATTTCAGCTATTTGTGGATGAACAACCACTTGCTTATTTTGAAAGCTTGGATTTTCAGCTATAGAAAAACTGAGTGTGACTTTTGCATATGGTGTCCGTTTTGGGCCCAGAAGTACTTTTCAAAAATGTAGCGACCCTTTTGGATTGAACTCACCCTTTTCATCACATCGTACGAGGGATTTTGGCCGTTTGTGGATGAACAAGCACTTGCTTGTTTGGAAAGCTTGGATTGTCGACGATCGAACAACTGCGTGTGGCTTTCGCATACGGTGCCATTTTGGGCCCACAAATTCTTTTTCGAAATGTAGCGAGCCTTTTGGAGTGAACTCACGCTATTCATCACGTCGTATGAGGGATTTTGGCCATTTGTGGATGAACAAGCACTTGCTTATTTGGAATGCTTAGATTGTTGGCAATCGAACAACTGAGTATGACTTTCGCATACGGTGTCTATTTTGGGACCATACGTACTTTTTAAAAATGTAGCGACCCTTTTGGATTGAACTCACAATTTTCATTACAATGTATGAGGGATTTCGGCTATTTGTGGAAGAATAAGCACTTGCTTATTTGGAACGCTTGGATTGTCGGCGATCGAAACAACTGAGTGTGACTTTCGCATATGGTGTCCATTTTGGGCCCATAAGTACTTTTCAAAAATATAGCGACCCTTTTGGTTGAACTCACCCTTTTCCTCACGTCGTATGAGTGATTTTGGCCATTTGTGTACGGACACGCGCTTGCTTATTTGGAACGCTTGGATTGTAGGCGATCGAACAATTGAGTGTGACTTTCGTATACGGTGTCCGTTTTGGGACCATAAGTACTTTTTGAAAATGTAGCGACCCTTTTGGAATGAACTCACCCTTTTCCTCGTGATGTTTGAGGGATTTTGGCTATTTCAGGAAGAACAAGCACTTGCTTATTTGGAATGCTTGGATTGTTGACTATCAAACAACTGCGTGTGACTTTCGCATACGGTGTCCGTTTTGGGCCCATAAGTACTTTTTGAAAATGTAGCGACCCTTTTAGATTGAACGCACCCTTTTCATTACAACGTATGAAGGATTTCAACTATTTGTGGATGAACATGCACTTGTTTATTTGGAACGCTTGGATTGTCGGCGATCGAACAACAGAGTGTGACTTTCGCATACGGTGTCCGTTTTGGGCCCATAAGTACTTTTCAAAAATGTAGCGACCCTTTTGGATTGAACTCACCCTTTTTGTCATGTCGCATGAGGGATATCGGCCATTTGTAGATGAACAAGCACTTGCTTATTTGGAACGCTTGGATTGTCGGCGATCGAACAACTGAGTGTGACTTTTGCATACGATGTCCATTTTAGGCCCAAAAGTACTTTTCGAAAATGAGGCGACCCTTTTGGATTGAACTCACCACTTTGCCGTGATGTATGAGGGATTTTGGGGATTTTTGGAAGAACAAGCACATGTTTATTTGGAACGTTTGGATTTTCGATGTTCGAAGAACTCACCATGACTTTTACATGTGGTGTCCGTTTTGGGACCAAAAGTACTTTTTGAAAAGGTAGCGACCATTTGGGATTGAACTCACCCTTTTCCTCATAATGTATGAGGGATTTCATCCGTTTGTGGCTGAACAAGCAGTAACTTATTTGGAAAGCTTGGATTGTCGACGATCAAAAAAGTAAGTGTGACTTTTGCATACGGTGTCCGTTTTGGGCCCATAAGTACTTTTTCGGAAAGGTAGCGGCCCTTTTGGATTGAACTCACCCTTTTCCTCACATCGTATGAGGGATTTTGGCTGTTTTAGGGAGAACAAGCACTTGCTCAATTGGAATGCTTGGATTGTCGGCGATCGAACAACTGAGTGTGACTTTAGCTTATGGTGCCCGTTTTGGGCCCATAAGTACTTTTCAGAAATGTAGCGAGCCTTTCGGATTGAACTAACCCTTTTTGTTACAACGTATGAGGGATTTTAGCTATTTGTGGATGAACAAACACTTGCTTATTTGGAACGCTTGGATTGTCGGCCATCGAACAAATGAGCGTGACTTTCACATACAGTGTCCGTTTTGGGCCCATAGAACTTTTCGGAAATGTAGCGACCCGTTTGGATTGAACTCACCCTTTTTGTTACAATGTATAAGGGATTTAGGCTGTTTGTGGATGAACAAGCACTTGCTTATTTGGAACTCTTGGATTGTCAGCGATCGAATAACTAATTGTCACTTTCGCATACGGGGTCCGTTTTGGCACCATAAGTAGTTTTCGGAAATGTAGCGACCCTTTTGGATTGAACTCACCCTTTTCATCACATCGTATGAGCGATTTCGGACATTTGTGGATGAACAAGCACTTGCTTATTTGGAACGCTTGGATTGTCGATGATGGAACAACTGAGTGTGACTTTCACGTACGGTGTCCATTTTTGGCCCATAAGTAGTTTTCGAAAATGCTGCGACCCTTTTGGATTGAACTCACCCTTTTCATCATGTCATATGAGGGATTTTAGCCGATTGTGGATGAACAAGCACTTGCTTATTTGGAACGCTTGGATTGTTGACGATCAAACAACTTAGTGTGACTTTCACATACGGTGTCCGTTTTGGGACAATAAGTACTTTTCGAAAATATAGCAACCCTTTTCGTTTGAGCTCACCCTTTTCATCACATCGTATGAGGGATTTCGTCTACTTGTGGATGAACAAGTACTTGCTTATTTGGAACGCTTGGATTGTCGGCGATCGAACAATTGAGTGTGACTTTCGCATACGGTGTCCGTTTTAGGCCCATAAGTACTTTTCAGAAATGTAGCGACCCTTTTGGATTGAACTCACCCTTTTCATCACATCGTATGAGGGATTTTGGTCATTTGTGGATGGACAAGTACTTGTTTATTTGGAACGCGTGGACTGTCGGCGATCGAACAACTGAGTGTGACTTTCGCATATGGTGTCCGTTTTGGGACCATAAGTACTTTTCGGAAATGTAGCGACCCTTTTCGATTGAACTCACCCTTTTCATCACATCGTATGTGGGATTTCGGCCATTTGTGGGTGAACAAGGACTTGCTAAATTGGAACGCTTGGATTGTCAGCGATCGAAAAACTAAGTGAGACTTTCGCATACGGTGTCCGTTTTGGGCCCATAAGTACTTTTCGGAAATGTAGCGACCCTTTTTGATTGAACTCACCCTTTTCATCACATCGTATGTGAGATTTTAGTCATTTTTGGATGAACAAGGATTTGCTTATTTGGAACGCTTGGATTGTCGACAATCGAACAACTGAGTGTGACTTTCGCATACGGTGTCCGTTTTAGGACCATAAGAACTTTTCAGAAATGTAACGACCACTTTCGATTGGACTCACCCTTTTCATCACATCATATGAGGGATTTCAGCCATTTTTGGATGAACAAACAGTTGCCTATTTGGAACGCTTGGATTGTCGGTGTTCGAACAACTGAGTGTGACTTTCGCATACGGTGTCCGTTCTTGGCCAATAGTACTTTTTCGAAATGTTGCGACCCTTTTGGATTGAACTCACCCTTTTCATCACATCGTATGAGGGATTTCGTCCATTTGTGGATGAACAAGCACTTGCTTATTTGGAACGCTTTGATTGTCGGTGATCGAACAACTAAGTGAGACTTTTGCATACGGTGTCCATTTCGGGCCCATAAGTACTTTTCGAAAATGTAGCGACCCTTTTGTATTCAACTCACCCTTTTCTTCACATCGTATGAGGAAGTTCGGCCATTTGTGGATGAACAAGCACTTGCTTATTTGGAGCGCTTGGATTGTCGGCGATCGAACAACTGAGTGTGACTTTCGCATACGGTGTCCATTTTAGGACCTTAAATACTTTTCGGAAATGTAACAACCCTTTTCGATTGAAATCACCCTTTTCATCACATCGTATGTGGGATTTTAGCCATTTGTGGATGAACAAGCAGTTGCTTATTTGGAACGCTTGGATAGTCGGTGATCGAACAACTGAGTGTGACTTTCGCATACGGTGTCCGTTTTAGGCCCATAAGTACTTTTCTAAAATGTAGCGACCCTTTTGGGTTGAACTCACCCTTTTCATCACATCATATGAGGGATTTCTTCCATTTGTGGATGAACAAGCACGCGTTTATTTGGAACGCTTGGATTGTCGGCGATCGAACAACTGAGTGTGATGTTAGTATACGGTGTCCGTTTTGGGAGCATAATACTTTTCGAAAATATAGAGACCCTTGTCGATTGAACTCACCCTTTTCATCACATCGTATGATGGATTTCAACCGTTTGTGGATGAACAAGCCCTTGCTTATTTGGAATCTTGGATTGTCGACGATCGATCAACTGAGTGTGACTTTCGCATACGATGTTCGTTTTGGGAGCATAAGTACTTTTCGGAAATATAATAACCTTTTCAATTGAACTCACCCTTTTAATCACAGCATATGAGGGATTTCAGCCATTTGTGGATGAACAAATAGTTGCTTATTTAAAACGCGTGGATTGTTGGCGATTGAACAACTGAGTGTTATTTTAGCATACGGTGTCCATTTTGGGCCCATAAGTACTTTTCGAAAATGTAGCGACCCTATTAGATTGAACACACCCTTTTCATCACATCGTTTGAGAGATTTTGTCCTTTTGTGGACAAACAAGCACTTGCTTATTTTGAACGCTTGGATTGTCGGTGATCGAACAACTGAGTGTGACTTTCGCATACGGTGTCCGTTTTGGGCCCATAAGTACTTTTCAGAAATGTAGCGACCCTTTTGGATTGAACTCACCCTTTTCATCACATTGTATGAGGGATTTCGACCATTTGTGGATGAACAAGCACTTGCTTGTTTGGAACGCTTGGATTGTCGGCGATCGAACAACTGAGTGTGACTTTCGCATACGGTGTCCGTTTTGGGACCATAAGTACTTTTTGGAATGGTAGCGACCCTTTTCGATTGAACTCACCCTTTTCATCACATAGTATGAGGGATTTTGGCTGTTTGTGGATGAACAAGCACATTACTTATTTGGAACGCTTGGATTGTCAACGATCGAACAACTGAGTGTTACTTTCGAATACGGTGTCCGTTTTGGGCCCATAAGAACTTTTCGGAAATGTTCGACCCTTTTAGATTGAACTCGCCCTTTTTGTCACAATGTATGAGGGATTTTGGATGTTTGTGGATGAACAAGAACTTGTTTATTTGGAACGCTTGGATTGTCGACGATCGAACAACTGAGTGTGACTTTCGCATACGGTGCCCGTTTTGGGCCCATAACTACTTTTCTGAAATGTAGCGCCTCTTTTGGATTGAACTCACCATTTTCATCACGTCGTATGAGGGATTTTGTCCATTTGTAGATGTACAAGCACTTGCTTATTTAAAATGCTTGGATTCTCAATGATCGAACAACTGAGTGTGACTTTCGCATACGGTGTCCGTTTTGGGCCCATAAGTACTTTTCAAAAATGTAGCGACCCTTTTAGATTGAACTCACCCCTTTCATCACAATGTATGAGGGATTTTGGCCATTTGTGGATGAACAAGCACTTGCTTATTTGGAAAGCTTGGATTGTCGACGATCGAACAACCGAATGTGACGTTCGCATACGGTGTCAATCTTGGGACCATAAGTACTTTTCGAAAATGTAGCGACCCTTTTCGATTGAACTCACCCTTTTCATCCCATTGTATGAGGGATTTTGGCTATTTGTGGATGAACAGGCAATAGCTTATTTGGAACGCTTGGATTGTCCGCGATCGAACAACTGAGTGTGACTTTTGCACACGGTGTCCGTTTTGGGACCTTAAGCACTTTTCGGAAATGCTTGCGACCACTTTCGATTGAACTCACACTTTTCATCACATCGTATGTCAGATTTTGGCCATTTGTGGATGAACAAGCAGTTCCTTATTTGGAACGCTTAGATTATCGGCGATCGATCAACTGAGTGTGACTTTCGCATACGGTGTCCATTTTTGCCCCATAAGTTCTTTTCGGAAATGTAGAGACCCTTTTGGATTGAACTAACCCCTTTCATCACATCGTATGAGGGATTTCGGTCATTTGTGGATGAACAAGCACTTACTTATTTGGAACGCTTGGATTGTCGGCGATCTAACAACGGACTGTGACTTTCGCATACGGTATCCGTTTTGGGCCCGAAAGTACTTTTTGAAAATGTAGCGACCTTTTTGGATTGAACTCACCCTTTTTGTCACATTTTCTAAGAGAATTAGGCCATTTGTGGATGAACAAGCACTTGCTTGTTTGGAAACTTGGATTGTCGACGATCGAACAACTGTGTGACTTTCGTATACGGTGTCCATCTTGGGACCATAAGTACTTTTCGAAAATGTGGTGACCCTTTTCGATTGAACTCACCCTTCTCATCCCATTGTATGAGGGATTTTGGCTATTTGTGGATGAACAACCACTAGCTTATTTGGAATGCTTGGATTGTCCACGATCGAACAACTGAGTGTGACTTTCACATACGGTGTCCGTTTTGGGACCTTAAGCACTTTTCGGAAATGTTGCGACCCCTTTCGATTGAACTCACACTTTTCATCACATCGTATGTGGGATTTCGGCCGTTTGTGGATGAACAAGCAGTTCCTTATTTGGAACGCTTGGATTATCGACGATCGAAAAACTGAGTGTGACTTTCGCATACGGTGTCCATTTTGGCCCCATAAGTTCTTTTCGAAAATGTAGCTATCCTTTTGGATTGAACTCACCCCTATCATCACATCGATCATTTGTAGATGAACAAGCACTTGCTTATTTGGAACACTTAGATTGTCGGCGATCGAACAATTGAGAGTGACTTTCGAATACGGTATCCGTTTTGGGCCCATAAGTACTTTTTGAAAATGTAGCGACCTTTTTGGATAGAACTCACCCTTTTCATCACTTCAAAAGAGGGATTTTGGCCGTTTGTGGATGAACAAGCACTTGCTTATTTGGAAAGCTTGGATTGTCGGCTATCGAACAACTGAGTGTGACTATCGCATATGGTATCCATTTTGGGCCCATAAGTACTTTTTGAAAATGTAGTGACCTTTTTGGATAGAACTCACCCTTTTCATCACTTCGAAAGAGGGATTTTGGCCGTTTGTGGATGAACAAGCACTTGCTTATTTGGAAAGCTTGGATTGTCGGCTATCGAACAACTGAGTGTGACTTTCGCATACGATATCCGTTTTGGGCCCATAAGTACTTTTTGGAAATGTAGCGACCTTTTTGGATTGAACTCACCCTTTTCATCATGTTGTCGGAGGGAATTCGGCCATTTGTGGATGAACAAGCACTTGCTTATTTGGAACGCTTGGATTGTCGAAGATCGAACAACTGAGTGTGGCTTTCGCATACGGTGTCCGTTTTGGGCCCATAAGTACTTATTGGAAATTTAGCGACCCTTTTCGATTGAACTCACCCTTTTCATCACATCATATTAGGGATTTTGGCCATTTGTGGATGAACAAGCACGCGCTTATTTGGAACGCTTGGATTGTCGGCGATCGAACAACAGAATGTGACTTTCGCATACGGTATCCGTTTTAGGCCCATAAGTACTTTTCGGAAATGTAGCGACCTTTTTGGATTGAAATCACCCTTTTCATCACATCGTATGAGGGATTTTGGCCGTTTGTGGCTAAATAAGCACTTGCTTATTTGGAACGCTTGGATTGTCGACGATCGAACAACTGAGTGTAACTTTTGCATACGGTGTCCGTTTTGGGACCATAAGTACTTTTCAAAAATGTAGCGACCCTTTTTGATTGAACTCACCCTTTTCATCACATTGTATGAGGGATTTCATCCATTTTTGGATGAAAAAGCACTCGCTTGTTTGGAACACTTGGATTGTCGGCGATCGAACAACTGAGTGTGACTTTTGCATACGGTGTCCATTTTGGGCCCGTACGTACTTTTCAGAAATGCAGCAACCCTTTTGGATTCAACTTTCCCTTTTCATCTCATCGTATGTGTGACTTCGACTGTTTGTGGATAACAAGGACTTGCTTATTTGGAACGCTTGGATTGTCGACGATCGAACAATTGAGTGTGACTTTCGCATACGGTGTCCGTTTTTGGCCCATAAGTACTTTTCGAAAATGTAGCGACCCTCGTGGATTGAACTCACCCTTTTCATCACATCGTATGATGAATTTTGGCTGTTTGTGGATGAACAAGCACTTGCTTATTTGGAACGCTTGGATTGTCAACGATCGAACAACTGAGTGTGACTTTTGTATACGGTGTCCATTTTGGGACCATAAGTACTTTTCGAAAATGTAGCGACCCTTTTGGATTGAAATCACCCTTTTCATCACATCATATGAGGGATTTCATCCATTTGTAGATGAACAAGCACTTGCTTATTTGGAATGCTTGGATTGTCAGCGATCGAACAATTATGTGTGACTTTCGCATACGGTGCCCGTTTTGGGCCAATAAGTACTTTTCAGAAATTTAGCGACCATTTTGGATTGAACTCACCCTTTCCATCACATCTTATGTGGGATTTCGGCCATTTGTGGATGAACAAGGACTTGCTTATTTGGAACGCTTGGATTGTCAGCGATCGAACAACTGAGTGTGACTTTCGTATACGGTGTCCGTTTGGGGCCCATAAGTACTTTTTAGAAATGTAGCGACACTTTTGGATTGAACTCACCCTTTTAATCACATCATATGATGGATTTTGGCTATTTGTGGATGAATAAGCACTTGCATATTTGGAACGCTTGGATTGTCGACGATCGAACAATTGAGTGTGACTTTCGCATACAGTATCCGTTTTGGGCCCATAAGTACTATTCAGAAATGTAGCAACCCTTTTGGATTGAACTCACCAATTTTATCATGTCGTATGAGGGATTCGACCATTTGTGTATGAACAAGCACTTCCTTATTTGGAGCGCTTGGATTGTCGGTGATCGAACAACTGAGTGCGACTTTCAAATACGGTATCATTTTTTGGCCCATAAGTACTTTTCGAAAATGTAGCGACCTTTTTGGATTGAACTCACACTTTTCATCACGTCGAATGAGGGATTTTGACCATTTGTGGCTGAACAAGCACTTGCTTATTTGGAACGCTTGGATTGTCGGTGATCGAACAACTGAGTGTGACTTTCGCATACGGTATCCGTTTTGGACCCATAAGTACTTTTCGGAAATGTAGCGACCTTTTTGGATTGAACTCACCCTGTTTGTCATGTTGTCTGAGGGAATTCGACCATTTGTGGATGAACAAGCACTTGCTTATTTGGAACGCTTGGATTGTCGACGATCGAACAACTGAGTGTGACTTTCGCATACGGTGTCCGTTTTGGGCCCATAAGTACTTTTCGAAAATGTAGCAACCCTTTTAGATTGAACTTTCCCTTTTCATCTCGTCGTATGTCGGATTTCGACCGTTTGTGGATAAACAAGGACTTGCTTATTTGGAACGCTTGGATTGTCGACAGTCGAACAACTGAGTGTGACTTTCGCATACGGTGTCCGTTTTGGGCCCATAAGTTTTTTTCAAAAATGTAGCGACCCTTTTGGATTAAACTCACCCTTTTTTCATCACATCATATGATGGATTTTTGGCCGTATGTGGATGAACAAGCACTTGCTTATTTGGAACGCTTGGATTGTCGACGATCGAACAACTGAGTGTGACTTTCGTATACGGTGTCCGTCTTGGGCCCATAAGTACTTTTCAGAAATGTAGCGACACTTTTGGATTGAACTCACCCTTTTAATCACATCGTATGAGGGATTTCGGCCACTTGTGGATGAAAAACCACTTGTATATTTGGAACGCTTGGATTGTCGACGATCGAACAACTGAGTGTGACTTTCGCATACGGTGTCCGTTTTGGGCCCATAAGTACTATTCGAAAATGTAGCAACCCTTTTGGATTGAACACACCATTTTCATCATGTCGTATGAGGGATTCGGCCGTTTGTGGATGAACAAGCACTTCCTTATTTGGAACGCTTGGATTGTCGGTAATCGAACAACTGAGTGCGACTTTCGAATACGGTATCCGTTTTGGACCCAGAAGTACTTTTTGAAAATTTAGCATCCTTTTTGGTTTGAACTCACCCTTTTCATCACGTCGAATGAGGGATTTTTGCCGTTTGTGGATGAACAAGCACTTCCTTATTTGGAACGCTTGGATTGTCGGCGATCGAACAACTGAGTGTGACTTTCGCATACGGGATCCGTTTTGGGCCCATAAGTACTTTTCGAAAGTGTAGCGACCTTTTTGGATTGAACTCACCCTTTTTGTCATGTTGTCTGAGGGAATTTGATCATTTGTGGATGAACAAGCACTTGCTTATTTGAAACGCTTGGATTGTCGACGATCGAACAACTTAGTGTGACTTTCGCATACGGTGTCCGTTTTGGGCCCGTAAGTACTTTTTGGAATTGTAGCGACCCTTTTTCGGTTGAACTCACCCTTTTCATCACATTGTATTAGGGATTTCGGCCGTTTGTGGATGAACAAACACTTGCTTATTTGGAGCGCTTAGATTGTCAGCGATCGAACAACTGAGTGTGACTTTTGCATACGGTATCCGTTTTAGGACCATAAGTACTTTTCGAAAATGTAGCGACCTTTTTGGATTGAACTCACCCTTTTTGTCACATTGTATGCGGGATTTCGACCATTTGGGGATAAATAAGCACTTACTTATTTGGAATACTTGGATTGTCGACGATCGAACAACAAAGTGTGACTTTCGCATACGGTGTCCGTTTTGGGCCCATAAGTACTTTTCAAAAATGTAGCGACCCTTTTGTATTGAACTCACCTTTTTAATCACATCGTATGATGGATTTTGGCCATTTGTGGATGAACAAGCACTTGCTTATTTGGAACGCTTGGATTGTCTGCGATCGAACAACTGAGTGTGACTTTTGCATAGGGTGTCCGTCTTGGGACCATAAGTACTTTTCGGAAATGTAGCGACCCTTTTCGATTGAACTCACCCTTTTCATCACATCGTATGAGGGATTTCGGCCATTTGTGGATGAACAAGCACTTACTTATTGGGAACGCTTGGATTGTCAGTGATCGAACAACTGAGTGTGACTTTCGCGTGCAGTGTCCGTTTTGAGCCCATAAGTACTTTTCGGAAATGTTGTGACCCCTTTGGATTGAACTCACCCTTTTCTTCACATCGTATGAGGGATTTTGGATGTTTGTGGATGAACAAGCACTTGCTTTTTGGAACACTAGGATTGTCGGCGATCAAACAAATAAGTGTGACTTTCGCATACGGTGTCCGTGTTGGGACCATAAGTACTTTTCAGAAATTTAGCGACCCTTTTCAATTGAACTCACCCTTTTCATCTCATCATATGAGGGATTTCAGCCATTTGTTGATGAACAAGCACTTACTAATTTGGAATACTTGGATTGTCGATGATCAAACAACTGAGTGTGATTTTCGCATACGATGTCCGTTTTGGGCCCATAAGTACTTTTCGGAAATGTAGCAACCCTTTTGGATCGAACTTACCCTTTTTTTTACAATGTATGAGGGATTTTGGCTGTTTGTAGATGAATAAGCACTTGCTTATTAGGAATGTTTGGATTGTCGACGATCGAACAACTGAGTGTGACTTTCGCATACGGTGTCTGTTTTGGGCCCATAAGTACTATTCGAAAATGTAGCGACCCTTTTAGATTGAACTTACCATTTTTGTCACGTAGTATGATGGATTTTGGCCGTTTGGGGAAGAATGAGCACTTGCTCATTTGGAATGCTTGGATTGTCGTCGATCGAACAACTGAGTGTAATTTTCGCATACGGTATCTGTTTTGGGCCCATAAATACTTTTTTGAAATGTTACGACCTTTCTTGATTGAACTCACCCATTTCATCACGTCGTATGAGGGATTTCAGATGTTTGTGGAAGAACAAGCACTTGCTTATTTGGAACGCTTGGATTGTCGGCGATCAAACAACTGAGTGTGACTTTCGCATACGGTGTCCATTTGGGACCCATAAGTACTTTTCGGAAATGTAACGACCCTTTTTGATTGAACTCACCCTTTTCATCACATTGTATGAGGGATTTTGGCCATTTGTGGATGAGCAAGCAGTTGCTTATCTAGAACGCTTGGATTGTCGACAATCGAACAACTGAGTGTGACTTTCGCATACGGTGTCCGTTTTGGGCCCATAAGTACTATTTGAAAATGTAGCGACCCTTTTAGATTGAACTTACCATTTTTGTCACGTAGTATGATGGATTTTGGCCGTTTGGGGAAGAATGAGCACTTGCTCATTTGGAATGCTTGGATTGTCGTCGATCGAACAACTGAGTGTAATTTTCGCATACGGTATCTGTTTTGGGCCCATAAATACTTTTTTGAAATGTTACGACCTTTCTTGATTGAACTCACCCATTTCATCACGTCGTATGAGGGATTTCAGATGTTTGTGGAAGAACAAGCACTTGCTTATTTGGAACGCTTGGATTGTCGGCGATCAAACAACTGAGCGTGACTTTCGCATACGGTGTCCATTTGGGGCCCATAAGTACTTTTCGGAAATGTAACGACCCTTTTTGATTGAACTCACCCTTTTCATCACATTGTATGAGGGATTTTGGCCATTTGTGGATGAGCAAGCAGTTGCTTATCTGGAACGCTTGGATTGTCGGCAATTGAACAACTGAGTGTGACTTTCGCATACGGTGTCCGTTTTGGGACCATAAGTACTTTTTGGAAATGTGGCGACCCTTTTGGATTGAACTCAACCTTTTAGGTACAATGTACGAGGAAATTCGACTATTTGTGGATGATCAAGCACTTGTATATTTGGAACGCTTGGATTGTCGGCGATAGAACAACTGAGTGTGACTTTCGCATACGGTGTCCATTTTGGGACCACAAGTACTTTTCACAAATGTAGCGACCCTTTTGGAATGAACTAACCCTTTTTGTATAATGTATGAGGTATTTTGGCTATTTGTGGATGAACAAGCAGTTGCTTATTTGGAACACTTGGATTGTCAATGACTGAACAACGGAGTGTGAATTTCGCATACGGTGTTCGTTTTGGGCCCAAAAGTACTTTTTGGAAATGTAGCGACCCCTTTCAATTAAACTCGCCCTTTTCATCACATCGTATGAGGGATTTCTTCCGTTAGTGGATGAACAAGCACTTGCTTATTTGGAATGCTTGGATTGTCAGTGATCGAACAACTTAGTGTGACTTTCGCATACGATGTCCGTTTTGGGACCATAAGTACTTTTCGCAAATGTAGCGACCCATTTGGATTGAACTCGCCCTTTTTGTTACAATGTATTAGGAATTTAGGCTATTTGTGGTTTAACTGGAAGGTACTGATTTGGAACGCTAGGATTGTCGGCGATCGAACAATGGAGTGTGGCTTTCACATACGGTGTCCGTTTTGGGCTCATAAGTACTTTTCGGAAATGTAGCGACCCTTTTTCGATTGAACTCACCCTTTCCATCACCTTGTATGAGGGATTTCATCCATTAGTGGATGAATAAGCACTTGCTTATTTGGAACGCTTGGATTGTCGGCGATCGAACAACTGAGTGTGACTTTCGCATACGATGTCCGTTTTGGGACCATAAGTACTTTTCAGAAGTGTAGAGACCCTTTTGGATTGAACTCACCCTTTTAGCTACAATGTATGAGGGATTTTGACTATTTGGGGATGAACAAGCACTTGATTATTTGGAACGCTTGGATTGTCGGCGATCGAACGATAGAGTGTGACCTTCGTATACGGTGTCCGTTTTGGGACGATCAGTACTTTTCAGAAATGTAGCGACCCTTTTTGATTGAACTCACCCTTTTCATCACATCGCACGAGGGATTTCGGTCGTTTATGGATGAACAAGCACTTGCTTATTTGGAACGCTAGGATTGTCGGCGATTGAACAACATTGTGTGACTTTCGTATACGCTGTCCATTTTAGGACCATAAGCACTTGCTTATTTGGATTGAACTCATCCTTTTTGTTTCAATGTATGAGGGATTTCGACTGTTTGTGGATGAATAAGTACTTGCTTATTTGGAAAGCTTTGATTGTCGGCGATCGAACAACGGAGTGTCACCTTCGCATACGGTGTCCGTTTTGGGCCCATAATTCAAAATGTAGCTACCCTTTCGGATTGAACTCACGCTTTTTGTTACAACGTATGAGGGATTTCAGCTATTTGTGGATGAACAAGCACTTGCTTATTTGGAATGCTTGGATTGTCGGCGATCAAACAATTGAGTGTGACTTTCGCATACGGTGTCTGTTTTGGGCCCATAAGTACTTTTCAGAATTGTAGCGACCCTTTTGGAATGAACTCACCCTTTTTGTTACAATGTTTGAGGGATTTTGGCTATTTGTGGATGAACAAGCACTTGATTATTTGGAATACTTGGATTGTCGGCGATCGAAAAACTGAGTGTGACTTTCGCGTACAGTGTTCGTTTTGGGACCATAAGTACTTTTTGCAAATATAGCGACCCTTTTGGATTGAACTCACCCTTTTTGTTACAATGTATGAGGATTTTTAGCTATTTATGGATGAACAAGCAGTTGCTTATTTGGAACGCTTGGATTGTCAGCGATCGAACAACGGAGTGTGACTTTCGCATACGATGTCCGTTTTGGGCAAATAAGTACTTTTCGGAAATGTAGTGACCCTTTTGGATTGAACTCACCGTTTTTGTTACAATGTATGAGGGATTTCAACTATTTGTGGATGAACAACCACTTGCTTATTCGGAATTCATTGATTGTCGGCGATCGAGCAACTGAGAGTGACTTTTGCATGTGGTGTCTCTTTGGATTGTCGACGATCAAACAACTGAGTGTGACTTTCACATACGGTGTTCGTTTTGGGCCCATAAGTACGTTTCGGAAATGTAGTGACCCTTTTCGATTGAACTCACCCTTTTCATCACATCGCATGAGGGATTTCAGTCATTTGTGGATGAACAAGCACTACCTTATTTGGAACGATTGGATTGTCGGTGATCGAACAACTGAGTGAGTCTTTTGCATAGGTGTCCATTTTGGGCCCATAAGTACTTTTCAAAAATGTAGGGAGCCTTTTCGATTGAAGTGACCCTTTCCATCAAATCGTCTGAGGGATTTTGGCCATTTGTGGATGAATAGGAACTTGCTTATTTGGAACGCTTGGATTGTCGGCGATCGAACAACTGAGTGTGACTTTCGCATACGGTTTTGGTTCTGGGCCAATAAGTACTTTTTGAAAATGTAGCGACCCATTTCGATTGAACTCACCCTTTTCATCACATCGTACAAGGGATTTCAGCCATTTGTGGATGAACAAGTACCTGCTTATTTGGAATGCTTGGATTGTCTACGATCGAACAACTAAGTGTGACTTTTGGATACGGTGTCCGTTTTGGGCCCATAAGTACTTTTCGGAAATGTAGCGACCCTTTTTGATTGAACTCACCCTTTTCATCACATCGTATGGGTGATTTTGGCCATTTGTGGATTTAAAAGCACTTGCTTATTGGGAACGCTTGGAATGTCGACGATCGAACAATTAAGTGTGACTTTTGCGTACGGTGTCCATTTTGGGCCCATAAGTACTTTTCAAAAATGTAGCAACCCTTTCAGATTGAACTCACCCTTTTTGTTACAATGTTTGAGGGATTTCAACTGTTTGTGGATGACCAAGCACTTGCTTATTTGGAACATTTGGGTTGTCGGCGATCGAACAACTGAATGTGACATTCACATACGGTGCCCATTTTTGGCCCATGAGTACTTTTCGGAAATGTAGCGACCCTTTTGGATTGAACTCACCCTTTTTGTTACAATGTATAAGGGATTTCAGCTATTTGTGGATGGACAAGCACTAGCTAATTTGGAACGCTTGGATTGTCGGCGATCAAACAACTGAGTGTGACTTTCGCGTACAATGTCCGTTTGGGGACCATAAGTACTTTTTGCAAATGTAGCGTCCCTTTCGGATAGAACTCACCCTTTTTGTTACAATGTATGAGGGATTTTGGCTATTTATGGATGAAGAAGAAGTTGCTTATTTGGAACGCTTGGATTGTTGGCGATCGAACAACGGCGTGTGACTTTCGCATACGGTGTCCGTTTTGGGCCCATAAGTACCTTTCGAAAATGTAGCAACCCTCTTCGATTGAACTCAGCCTTTTCATCACATCGCATGATGAACAAGCACTTGCTTATTTGGAATGCTTGGATTGTCGACGATCGAACAACTGAGTGTGACTTTCGCGTACGGAGGCCATTTTGGGACCATAAGTACTTTTTGAAAATGTAGCAACCCTTTTCAATTGAACTCACCCTTTTTGTTACAACGAATGAGGGATTTCAGCTCTTTGTGGATGAACAACCACTTGCTTATTTGGAATTCTTGGATTGTCGGCGATCGAGCAACTGAGTGTGACTTTCGCATATGGTGTCCGTTTTAGGCCCATAAGTACTTTTCGGAAATGTAACGACCCTTTTGGATTGAACTCACCCTTTTCATCACATCGTATGAAGGATTTTGGCCATTTGTGGATGAATAAGCACTTGCTTATTGGGAACGCTTGGATTGTCGACGATCGAACAACTGAGTGTGACTTTCGCATACGGTGTTCGTTTTTGGCCCATAAGTACTTTTCGGAAATGTAGTGACCCTTTTGGATTAAACTCACCCTTTTCATCACATAGTATGAGCGATTTCAATCATTCGTGGATGAACAATCACTTGCTTATTTGGCACCCTTGGATTGTCGGCGATCGAGCAACTGAGTGTGACTCTCGCATACGGTGTCCGTTT
This sequence comes from Olea europaea var. sylvestris, assembly GCF_002742605.1. Taxonomy (NCBI): domain Eukaryota; kingdom Viridiplantae; phylum Streptophyta; class Magnoliopsida; order Lamiales; family Oleaceae; genus Olea; species Olea europaea. The sequence continues at coordinate 126,430 of NW_019242378.1, read as the reverse complement.
TGGGCCCATAAAAACTTTTCATAAATGTAGCTACCCTTTTGGATTGAACTCACCCTTTTCATCACATCGTATGAGGGATTTCCTCCATTAGTGGATGAATGGGCACTTGCTTATTTGGAACGCATGGATTGTCGGCGATCGAACAACTGAGTGTGACTTTCGCATACGGTGTCCGTTTTGGGCCCATAGGTACTTTTTGGAATTGTAGCGACCCTTTTGGATTAAACTCACCCTTTCATCACATCGTATGAAGGATTTTGGCCATTTTTTGATGAGCAAGCACTTGCTTATTGGGAACGCTTGGATTGTTGGCGATCGAACAACTGAGTGTGACTTTCGCATACGGTGTTCGTTTTGGGCCCATAAGTACTTTTCAGAAATGTTAGCGACCCTTTTTGGAATGAACTAACCCTTTTTGTTACAATGTATGAGGGATTTTGGCTGTTTGTGGATGAACAAGCAGTTGCTTATTTGGAGCGCTTGGATTGTCGACGATCGAACAACGGAGTGTGACTTTCGCATAGTCTGTTTTGGGCCCATAAGTACTTTTTGAAAATGTAGCGATCCTTTTTGATTGAACCTACCCTTTTCATCACATCATATGAGGGATTTCATTCGTTAGTGGAAGAACAAGCGCTTACTTATTTGGAATGCTTGGATTGTCGACGATCGAACAACTGAGTGTGACTTTTGCATACGGTGTTCATTTTGGGACCATAAGTAATTTTTAGAAATGTAGCGATCCTTTTGGATTGGACTCACCCTTTTAAATACAATGTATGAGGGATATCAACTGTTTGTGGATGAACAAGGAGTTGTTTATTTGGATTGCTTGGATTGTCGACGATCGAACAACTGAGTGTGACCTTCGCATACGATGTTCGTTTTGGGCCCATAAGTACTTTTCAAAAATGTAGCGACCCTTTTCGATTGAACTCACCCTGTTCATCACATCGTATGAGGGATTTTGTCCATTAGTGGATGAACAAGCACTTGCTTATTTGGAACGCTTGGATTGTCGACAATCGAACAACTGAGTGTGACTTTCGCATACAGTGTCCGTTTTGGGACCATAAGTACTTTTCAAAAATGTAGTGACCCTTTTGGAGTGAACTCACCCTTTTAGTTACAATGTATGTGGGATTTTGACTATTTGTGGATGAACAAGTAGTTGTTTATTTGGAACACTTGGATTGTCGGCGATCGAACAACTGTGTGTGACTTTCGCGTACGGTGTCTGTCTCGGGACCGTAAGTACTTTTTTGAAATGTAGCGACCCTTTTATGTTGAACTCACCCTTTTAGTTACAATGTATGAGGGATTTCGACTATTTGTGGATGAACAAACAGTTGTTTATTTGGAACGCTTGGAATGTCGGCGATCGAACAACTAAGTCTGACTTTCACATACGGTGTCCGTTTTGGGACCATAAGTACTTTTCAGAAATGTAGCGACCCTTTTGGATTGAACTCACCCTTTTAGTTACAATGTATTAGGGTTTTCGACTATTTGTGGATGAACAAGCACTTGCTTATTTGGAACGCTTGGGTTGTCGACGATCGAACAACTGAATGTGACTTTCGTATATGGTGTCCATTCTGAGACCATAAGTACTTTTCAGAAAAGTAGTGACCCTTTTGGAGTGAACTCACCCTTTTAGTTACAATGTATGAGGGAATTTGGCTGTTTGTGGACGAACAAGCAGTTGCTTATTTGGAACGCTTGGACTGTCGGCGATCGAACAACCGAGTGTGACTTTCGCATACGGTGTCCATTTTGGGCCCATAAGTACTTTTCAGAAAAGTAGTGACCCTTTTGGAGTGAACTCACCCTTTTAGTTACAATGTATGAGGGAATTTGGCTGTTTGTGGACGAACAAGCAGTTGCTTATTTGGAACGCTTGGATTGTCGACGATCGAACAACTGAGTGTGACTTTCGCATACAGTGTCCGTTTTGGGACCATAAGTACTTTTCAAAAAAGTAGTGACCCTTTTGGAGTGAACTCACCCTTTTAGTTACAATGTATGTGGGATTTTGACTATTTGTGGATGAACAAGTAGTTGTTTATTTGGAACACTTGGATTGTCGGCGATCGAACAACTGTGTGTGACTTTCGCATACGGTGTCTGTCTCGGGACCGTAAGTACTTTTCAGAAATGTAGCGACCCTTTTATATTGAACTCACCCTTTTAGTTACAATGTATGAGGGATTTCGACTATTT
>NW_019242378.1:123553-124076 GCF_002742605.1 Olea europaea var. sylvestris | reverse complement strand
CCGTTTTGGGACCATAAGTACTTTTCAGAAATGTAGCGACCCTTTTGGATTGAACTCACCCTTTTAGTTACAATGTATTACGAATTTCAACTGTTTGTGGATGAACAAGCACTTGCTTATTTGGAATGCTTCGATTGTCGACGATCGAACAACTGAGTGTGACTTTCGCGTAGGATGTCCGTTTTGGGCCCATAAGTACTTTTCGGAAATGTAGCGACCCTTTTGGATTGAACTCATCCCTTTTGTTGCAATGTACGAGTGATTTTGACTGTTTGTGGTTGAACAATCACTTGCTTATTTGGAATGCTTGGATTGTCGGCGATCGAACAACTGAGTGTGACTTTCGCGTACGGTGTCCGTTTTGGGACCATATGTACTTTTCGCAAATGTAGAGACCCTTTTGGATTGAACTCACCCTTTTAGTTATAATGTGTGAGGGATATCAATTGTTTGTGGATGAACAAGAATTTGTTTATTCGGAACGCTTGGATTGTCGGCGATCGAACAACTGAGTGTGACTTTC
>NW_019242378.1:111040-122970 GCF_002742605.1 Olea europaea var. sylvestris | reverse complement strand
TGTCCGTTTTGGGCCCATATGGACTTTTCGGAAATGTAGCGACCCTGTTCGATTGAACTCACCCTTTCAATCACATCGCATGAAGGATTTTGGCCATTTGTGGTTGAACAAGCTCTTTCTTGTTTGGAACGCTTGGATTGTCGGCGATCGAACAACCGAGTGTGACTTTCGCATACGGTGTCCGTTTTGGGCCCATAAGTACTTTTCGAAAATGTAGTACCCTTTTGGATTGAACTCATCCTTTTTGTAACAATTCATGAGGGATTTCGACTATTTGTGGACGAACAATCACTTGCCTATTTGGAACGCTTGGATTGTCGGCGATCGAGCAACTGAGTGTGACTTTCGTGTACGGTGTCCGTTCTGGGACCATAAGTACTTCTCACAAATGTAGCGACCCTATTGGATTGAACTCAACCTTTTTGTTACAATGTATGAGGGATTTTGGCTATTTGTGGATGAACAAGCAGTTGCTTATTTGGAACGCTTGGATTAACGACGATCGAACAACGGAGTGTGACTTTCGCATACGGTGTCCGTTTTGGGCCCATAAGTACTTTTCAAAAATGTAGAGACCCTTTTGGATTGAACTCACCCTTTTAGTTAAAATGTATTAGGGATTTCGACTATTTGTGGATGAACAAGCACTTGCTTATTTGGAATGCTTGGGTTGTCGACGATCGAACAACTGAATGTGACTTTCGTATGTGGTGTCCATTCTGAGACCATAAGTACTTTTCGTAAATGTAGCGACACTTTTGGAATGAACTGACCCTTTTTGTTACAATGTATGAGGGAATTTGGCTGTTTGTGGACGAACAAGCAGTTGCTTATTTGGTACGCTTGGATTGTCGACGATCGAACAACGGAGTGTGACTTTCGCATACGGTGTCCATTTTGGGCCCATAAGTACTTTTCGGAAATGTAGCAACCCTTTTCAATTGAACTCACCCTTTTAGTTACAATGTATGAAGGATTTTGTTCGTTAGTAGATGAACAAGCACTTGCTTATTTGGAACGCTTGGACTGTCGGCGATCGAACAACTGAGTGTGACTTTCGCATACGGTGTTCATTTTGGGACCATAAGTAATTTTTAGAAATGTAGCGATCCTTTTGGATTGGACTCACCCTTTTAAATACAATGTATGAGAGATATCAACTGTTTGTGGATAAACAAGGTGTTGTTTATTCGGATTTCTTGGATTGTCGACGATCGAACAACTGAGTGTGACCTTCGTATACGATGTTCGTTTTGGGCCCATAAGTACTTTTCAAAAATGTAGCGACCCTTTTCGATTGAACTCACCCTGTTCATCACATCGTATGAGGGATTTCGTCCATTAGTGGATGAACAAGCACTTGCTTATTTGGAACGCTTGGATTGTCGACGATCGAACAACTGAGTGTGACCTTCGTATACGATGTTCGTTTTGGGCCCATAAGTACTTTTCAAAAATGTAGCGACCCTTTTCGATTGAACTCACCCTGTTCATCACATCGTATGAGGGATTTCGTCCATTAGTGGATGAACAAGCACTTGCTTATTTGGAACGCTTGGATTGTCGACGATCGAACAACTGAGTGTGACTTTCGCATACAGTGTCCGTTTTGGGACCATAAGTACTTTTCAAAAATGTAGTGACCCTTTTGGAGTGAACTCACCCTTTTAGTTACAATGTATGTGGGATTTTGACTATTTGTGGATGAACAAGCAGTTGTTTATTTGGGACGCTTGGAATGTCGGCGATCGAACAACTGAGTCTGACTTTCGCATACGGTGTCCGTTTCGGGACCATAAGTACTTTTCAGAAATGTAGCGACCCTTTTATATTGAACTCACCCTTTTAGTTACAATGTATGAGGGATTTCGACTATTTGTGGATGAACAAGCAGTTGTTTATTTGGGACGCTTGGAATGTCGACGATCGAACAACTGAGTCTGACTTTCGCATACGGTGTCCGTTTTGGGACCATAAGTACTTTTCAGAAATGTAGCGACCCTTTTGGATTGAACTCACCCTTTTAGTTACAATGTATTACGAATTTCAACTGTTTGTGGATGAACAAGCACTTGCTTATTTGGAATGCTTCGATTGTCGACGATCGAACAACTGAGTGTGACTTTCGCGTAGGATGTCCGTTTTGGGCCCATAAGTACTTTTCGGAAATGTAGCGACCCTTTTGGATTGAACTCATCCCTTTTGTTGCAATGTACGAGTGATTTTGACTATTTGTGGTTGAACAATCACTTGCTTATTTGGAATGCTTGGATTGTCGGCGATCGAACAACTGAGTGTGACTTTCGCGTACGGTGTCCGTTTTGGGACCATATGTACTTTTCGCAAATGTAGAGACCCTTTTGGATTGAACTCACCCTTTTTGTTACAATGTATGAGGGATTTTGGCTGTTTGTGGCTGAACAAGCAGTTGCTTATTTGGAATGCTTGGATTATCGGCGATCGAACAACGGAGTGTGACTTTCGCATACGGTGTCCATTTTGGGCCCATATGGACTTTTCGGAAATGTAGCGACCCTGTTCGATTGAACTCACCCTTTCAATCACATCGCATGAAGGATTTTGGCCATTTGTGGTTGAACAAGCTCTTTCTTGTTTGGAACGCTTGGATTGTCGGCGATCGAACAACCGAGTGTGACTTTCGCATACGGTGTCCGTTTTGGGCCCATAAGTACTTTTCGAAAATGTAGTACCCTTTTGGATTGAACTCATCGTTTTTGTAACAATTCATGAGGGATTTCGACTATTTGTGGACGAACAATCACTTGCCTATTTGGAACGCTTGGACTGTCGGCGATCGAACAACTGAGTGTGACTTTCGTGTACGGTGTCCGTTCTGGGACCATAAGTACTTTTCACAAATGTAGCGACCCTTTTGGATTGAACTCAACCTTTTTGTTACAATGTATGAGGGATTTTGGCTATTTGTGGATGAACAAGCAGTTGTTTATTTGGAACGCTTGGATTGTCGACGATCGAACAACGGAGTGTGACTTTCGCATACGGTGTCCATTTTGGGCCCATAAGTACTTTTCGGAAATGTAGAGACCCTTTTCAATTGAACTCACCTTTTTAGTTACAATGTATGAGGGATTTTGTTCGTTAGTGGATGAACAAGCACTTGCTTATTTGGAATGCTTGGACTGTCGGCGATCGAACAACTGAGTGTGACTTTCGCATACGGTTTTCATTTTTTGGGACCATAAGTACTTTTTAGAAATGTAGCGACCCTTTTGGATTGAACTCACCCTTTTAGTTACAATGTATGAGGGATTTCAACTATTTGTGGATGAACAAGCACTTGCTTATTTGGAACGCTTGGATTGTCGGCGATCAAACAACTGAGTGTGACTTTCGCATACGGTGTCCGTTTTAGGACCGTAAGTACTTTTCGCAAATGTAGCGACCATTTTAGAATGAACTAACCCTTTTTGTTACAATGTATGAGGGATTTCAACTGTTTGTGGATGAACAAGCAGTTACTTATTTGGAACGCTTGGATTGTCGACAATTTAACAAAGGAGTGTGACTTCCGCATACGGTGTCCGTTTTCGGCCCATAAGTACTTTTCAAAAATGTAGCGACCCTTTTCGATTGAACACACCCTTTCCACCACATCGTATGAGGGATTTCAGTGGTTTGTGGATGAACAAGCACTTGCTTATTTGGAACGCTTGGATTGTCGGCGATCGAACAACTAAGTGTGACTTTCGCATCCAGTTCTCGTTTTGGGACCATAAGTACTTTTCAAAAATGTAGCGACCCTTTTGGATTGAACTCACCCTTTTAGTTACAATGTGTGAGGGATTTCGAATATTTGTGGATGAACAAGCACTTGCTTATTTGGAACGCTTAGATTGTCGACGATCAAACAACTGAGTGTGACTTTCGCATACGGTGTCCGTTTTAGGACCGTAAGTACTTTTCGCAAATGTAGCGACCATTTTAGAATGAACTAACCCTTTTTCTTACAATGTATAAGGGATTTTAACTGTTTGTGGATGAACAAGGAGTTGTTTATTTGGAACGCTTGGATTGTCGGTGATCGAACAACTAAGTGTGACTTTCACATACGATGTTCATTTTGGGCCCGTAAGTACTTTTCAGAAATATAGCGACCCTTTTCGATTGAACTCACCCTTTCCATCACATCGTATGAGGGATTTCGTCCATTAGTGGATGAACAAGCACTCGCTTCTTCGGAACGCTTGGATTGTCGGCGATCGAACAACTAAGTGTGACTTTCACATACGATGTTCATTTTGGGCCCGTAAGTACTTTTCAGAAATATAGCGACCCTTTTCGATTGAACTCACCCTTTCCATCACATCGTATGAGGGATTTCGTCCATTAGTGGATGAACAAGCACTCGCTTCTTCGGAACGCTTGGATTGTCGGCGATCGAACAACTAAGTGTGACTTTCACATACGATGTTCATTTTGGGCCCGTAAGTACTTTTCAGAAATATAGCGACCCTTTTCGATTGAACTCACCCTTTCCATCACATCGTATGAGGGATTTCGTCCATTAGTGGATGAACAAGCACTTGCTTATTTGGAACCCTTGGATTGTTGAAGATCGAACAACTGTGTGTGACTTTCGAATACAGTGTCCGTCTCGGGACCATAAGTACTTTTCAGAAATGTAGCGACCCTTCTGGATTGAACTCACCCTTTTAGTTATAATGTATGAGGGATTTTGACTGTTTGTGGATGAACAAGCAGTTGTTTATTTGGAACACTTGGATTGTCGGCGATCGAACAACTGTGTGTGACTTTCGAATACAGTGTCCGTCTCGGGACCATAAGTACTTTTCAGAAATGTAGCGACCCTTCTGGATTGAACTCACCCTTTTAGTTACAATGTATGAGGGATTTCGACCGTTTGTGGATGAACAAGCACTTGCTTATTTGGAACGCTTGGATTGTCAGCGATCGAACAACTTAGTGTGACTTTCGCACACAGTGTCCGTTTTGGGACCATAAGTACTTTTCAGAAATGTAGCGACCCTTTTGGATTGAACTCACCCTTTTAGTTACAATGTATTACGGATTTCAATTGTTTGTGGATGAACAAGCACTTGCTTATTTGGAACGCTTGGATTGTCGGCGATCGAACAACTGTGTGTGACTTTCGCATACGGTGTCCGTCTCGGGACCATAAGTACTTTTCAGAAATGTAGCGACCCTTTTGGATTGAACTCACCCTTTTAGTTACAATGTATGAGGGATTTCGACTATATGTGGATGAACAAGCAGTTGTTTATTTGGAACGCTTGGAATGTCGACGATCGAACAACTGAGTGTGACCTTCACATACGGTGTCCGTTTTGGGACCATAAGTACTTTTCAGAAATGTAACGACCCTTTTGGATTGAACACACCCTTTTAGTTATAATGTGTGAGAGATATCAATTGTTTGTGGATGAACAAGGATTTGTTTATTCGGAACGCTTGGATTGTCGGCGATCGAACAACTGAGTGTGACTTTCACATACGATGTTCATTTTGGGCCCGTAAGTACTTTTCAGAAATGTAGCGACCCTTTTCGATTGAACTCACCCTTTCCATCACATCGTATGAGGGATTTCGTCCGTTAGTGGATGAACAAGCACTCGCTTCTTCGGAACGCTTGGATTGTCAGCGATCGAACAACTGAGTGTGACTTTCGCATACATTGTCCGTTTTGGGACCATAAGTACTTTTCAGAAATGTAGCGGCCCTTTTGGATTGAACTCACCCTTTTAGTTATAATTTGTGAGGGATATCAATTGTTTGTGGATGAACAAGGAGTTGTTTACTCGGAACGCTTGGATTGTCGGCGATCGAACAACTGTGTGTGACTTTCGCATACGGTGTCCGTCTCGGGACCATAAGTACTTTTCAGAAATGTAGCGACCCTTTTGGATTGAACTCACCCTTTTAGTTACAATGTATGAGGGATTTCGACTATTTGTGGATGAACAAGCAGTTGTTTATTTGGAACGCTTGGAATGTCGACGATCGAACAACTGAGTGTGACCTTCGCATACGGTGTCCGTTTTGGGACCATAAGTACTTTTCAGAAATGTAACGACCCTTTTGGATTGAACTCACCCTTTTTGTTATAATGTGTGAGAGATATCAATTTTTTGTGGATGAACAAGGATTTGTTTATTCGGAACGCTTGGATTGTCGGCGATCGAACAACTGAGTGTGACTTTCACATACGATGTTCATTTTGGGCCCGTAAGTACTTTTCAGAAATGTAGCGACCCTTTTCGATTGAACTCACCCTTTCCATCACATCGTATGAGGAATTTCGTCCGTTAGTGGATGAACAAGCACTCGCTTCTTCAGAACGCTTGGATTGTCAGCGATCGAACAACTGAGTGTGACTTTCGCATACATTGTCCGTTTTGGTACCATAAGTACTTTTCAGAAATGTAGCGGCCCTTTTGGATTGAACTCACCCTTTTAGTTACAATGTATGAGGGATTTTAACTATTTGTGGATGAACAAGCAGTTGTTGATTTGGAACACTTGGATTGTCGGCGATCGAACAACTGTGTGTGACTTTCGTATACGGTGTCCGTCTCGGGACCATAAGTACTTTTCAGAAATGTAGCTACCCTTTTGGATTGAACTCACCCTTTTAGTTACAATGTATGAGGGATTTCGACCATTTGTGGATGAACAAGCACTTGCTTATTTGGAACGCTTGGATTGTCGGCGATCGAACAACTTAGTGTGACTTTCGCATACGGTGTCCGTTTTAGGACCATAAGTACTTTTCAGAAATGTAGCGACCCTTTTGGATTGAACTCACCCTTTTAGTTACAATGTATTATAGATTTCAACTATTTGTGGATGAACAAGCACTTGCTTATTTGGAACGCTTGGATTGTCGGCGATCGAACAACTGTGTGTGACTTTCGCATACGGTGTCCGTCTCGGGACCATAAGTACTTTTCAGAAATGTAGCGACCCTTTTGGATTGAACTCACCCTTTTAGTTACAATGTATGAGGGATTTCGACAATTTGTGGATGAACAACCAGTTGTTTATTTGGAACGCTTGGAATGTCGACGATCGAACAACTTAGTGTGACCTTCGCATACGGTGTCCGTTTTGGGACCATAAGTACTTTTCAGAAATGTAGCGACCCTTTTGGATTGAACTCACCCTTTTAGTTATAATGTGTGAGGGATATCAATTTTTTTTGGATGAACAAGGAGTTGTTTATTTGGAACGCTTGGATTGTCGGCGATCGAACAACTGAGTGTGACTTTCACATACGATGTTCATTTTGGGCCCGTAAGTACTTTTCAGAAATATAGCGACCCTTTTCGATTGAACTCACCCTTTCCATCACATCATATGAGGGATTTCGTCCGTTAGTGGATGAACAAGCACTCGCTTCTTCGGAACGCTTGGATTGTCAGCGATCGAACAACTGAGTGTGACTTTCGCATACATTGTCCGTTTTGGGACCATAAGTACTTTTCAGAAATGTAGCAGCCCTTTTGGATTGAACTCACCCTTTTAGTTACAATGTATGAGGGATTTTGACTGTTTGTGGATGAACAAGCAGTTGTTTATTTGGAACACTTGGATTGTCGGCGATCGAACAACTGTGTGTGACTTTCACATACGGTGCCCGTCTCGGGACCATAAGTACTTTTCAGAAATGTAGCTACCCTTTTGGATTGAACTCACCCTTTTAGTTACAATAGATGAGGGATTTCGACCATTTGTGGATGAACAAGCACTTGCTTATTTGGAACGCTTGGATTGTTGAAGATCGAACAACTGTGTGTGACTTTCGAATACAGTGTCCGTCTCGGGACCATAAGTACTTTTCAGAAATGTCGCGACCCTTTTGGATTAAACTCACCCTTTTAGTTATAATGTATGAGGGATTTTGACTGTTTGTGGATGAACAAGCAGTTGTTTATTTGGAACACTTGGATTGTCGGCGATCGAACAACTGTGTGTGACTTTCGCATACGGTGTCCATCTCGGGACCATAAGTACTTTTCAGAAATGTAGCTACGCTTTTGGATTGAACTCACCCTTTTAGTTACAATGTATTACGGATTTCAACTGTTTGTGGATGAACAAGCACTTGCTTATTTGGAACGCTTGGATTGTCGGCGATCGAACAACTGAGTGTGACTTTCACATACGATGTTCATTTTGGGCCCGTAAGTACTTTTCAGAAATATAGCGACCCTTTTCGATTTAACTCACCCTTTCCATCACATCGTATGAGGGATTTCGTCCGTTAGTGGATGAACAAGCACTCGCTTCTTCGGAACGCTTGGATTGTCAGCGATCGAACAACTGAGTGTGACTTTCGCATACATTGTCCGTTTTGGGACCATAAGTACTTTTCAGAAATGTAGCGACCCTTTTGGATTGAACTCACCCTTTTAGTTATAATGTGTGAGGGATATCAATTGTTTGTGGATGAACAAGGATTTGTTTATTCGGAACGCTTGGATTGTCGGCGATCGAACAACTGAGTGTGACTTTCACATACGATGTTCATTTTGGGCCCGTAAGTACTTTTCAGAAATATAGCGACCCTTTTCGATTTAACTCACCCTTTCCATCACATCGTATGAGGGATTTCGTCCGTTAGTGGATGAACAAGCACTCGCTTCTTCGGAACGCTTGGATTGTCAGCGATCGAACAACTGAGTGTGACTTTCGCATACATTGTCCGTTTTGGGACCATAAGTACTTTTCAGAAATGTAGCGACCCTTTTGGATTGAACTCACCCTTTTAGTTATAATGTGTGAGGGATATCAATTGTTTGTGGATGAACAAGGATTTGTTTATTCGGAACGCTTGGATTGTCGGCGATCGAACAACTGAGTGTGACTTTCACATACGATGTTCATTTTGGGCCCGTAAGTACTTTTCAGAAATATAGCGACCCTTTTCGATTTAACTCACCCTTTCCATCACATCGTATGAGGGATTTCGTCCGTTAGTGGATGAACAAGCACTCGCTTCTTCGGAACGCTTGGATTGTCAGCGATCGAACAACTGAGTGTGACTTTCGCATACATTGTCCGTTTTGGGACCATAAGTACTTTTCAGAAATGTAGCGGCCCTTTTGGATTCAACTCACCCTTTTAGTTACAATGTATGAGGGATTTTGACTGTTTGTGAATGAACAAGCAGTTGTTTATTTGGAACACTTGGATAGTCGGCGATCGAACAACTGTGTGTGACTTTCGCATACGGTGTCCGTCTCGGGACCGTAAGTACTTTTCAGAAATGTACGACCCTTTTGGATTGAACTCACCCTTTTAGTTACAATGTATGAGGGATTTCGACTATTTGTGGATGAACAAGCAGTTGTTTCTTCGGAACGCTTGGAATGTCGACGATCGAACAACTGAGTGTGGCCTTTGCATACGGTGTCCGTTTTGGGACCATAAGTACTTTTCAGAAATGTAACGACCCTTTTGGATTGAACTTACCATTTTAGTTATAATGTGTGGGAGATATCAATTGTTTGTGGATGAACAAGGATTTCTTTATTCGGAACGCTTGGATTGTCGGCGATCGAACAACTGAGTGTGACTTTCACATACGATGTTCATTTTGGGCCTGTAAGTACTTTTCAGAAATGTAGCGACCCTTTTGGATTGAACTCCCCCTTTTAGTTACAATGTATGAGGGATTTCGACTATTTGTGGATGAACAAGCAGTTGTTTATTTGGAACGCTTGGAATGTCGGCGATCGAACAACTGAGTGTGACCTTCGCATACGGTGTCCGTTTTGGGACCATAAGTACTTTTCAGAAATGTAGCGACCCTTTTGGATTGAACTCCCCCTTTTAGTTACAATGTATGAGGGATTTCGACTATTTGTGGATGAACAAGCAGTTGTTTATTTGGAACGCTTGGAATGTCGGCGATCGAACAACTGAGTGTGACCTTCGCATACGGTGTCCGTTTTGGGACCATAAGTACTTTTCAGAAATGTAGCGACCCTTTTGGATTGAACTCCCCCTTTTAGTTACAATGTATGAGGGATTTCGACTATTTGTGGATGAACAAGCAGTTGTTTATTTGGAACGCTTGGAATGTCGGCGATCGAACAACTGAGTGTGACCTTCGCATACGGTGTCCGTTTTGGGACCATAAGTACTTTTCAGAAATGTAGCGACCCTTTTGGATTGAACTCCCCCTTTTAGTTACAATGTATGAGGGATTTCGACTATTTGTGGATGAACAAGCAGTTGTTTATTTGGAACGCTTGGAATGTCGGCGATCGAACAACTGAGTGTGACCTTCGCATACGGTGTCCGTTTTGGGACCATAAGTACTTTTCAGAAATGTAGCGACCCTTTTCGATTGAACTCCCCCTTTCCATCACATCGTATGAGGGATTTCGTCCGTTAGTGGATGAACAAGCACTCGCTTCTTCGGAACGCTTGGATTGTCAGCGATCGAACAACTGAGTGTGACTTTCGCATACATTGTCCGTTTTGGGACCATAAGTACTTTTCAGAAATGTAACGACCCTTTTGGATTGAACTCACCATTTTAGTTATAATGTGTGGGAGATATCAATTGTTTGTGGATGAACAAGGATTTCTTTATTCGGAACGCTTGGATTGTCGACGATCGAACAACTGAGTGTGACTTTCACATACGATGTTCATTTTGGGCCTGTAAGTACTTTTCAGAAATGTAGCGACCCTTTTCGATTGAACTCACCCTTTCCATCACATCGTATGAGGGATTTCGTCCGTTAGTGGATGAACAAGCACTCGCTTCTTCGGAACGCTTGGATTGTCAGCGATCGAACAACTGAGTGTGACTTTCGCATACATTGTCCGTTTTGGGACCATAAGTACTTTTCAGAAATGTAGCGACCCTTTTGGATTGAACTCACCCTTTTAGTTACAATGTATGAGGGATTTTGACTGTTTGTGGATGAACAAGCAGTTGTTTATTTGGAACACTTGGATTATCGACGATCGAACAACTGTGTGTGACTTTCGCATACGGTGTCCGTCTCGGGACCATAAGTACTTTTCAGAAATGTAGCGACCCTTTTGGATTGAACTCACCCTTTTAGTTACAATGTATGAGGGATTTCGACTATTTGTGGATGAACAACCAGTTGTTTATTTGGAACGCTTGGAATGTCGGCGATCGAACAACTGAGTGTGACCTTCGCATACGGTGTCCGTTTTGGGACCATAAGTACTTTTCAGAAATGTAGCGACCCTTTTGGATTGAACTCACCCTTTTAGTTATAATGTGTGAGGGATATCAATTGTTTGTGGATGACCAAGGAGTTGTTTACTCGGAACGCTTGGATTGTCGGTGATCGAACAACTGAGTGTGACTTTCACGTACAATGTTCATTTTGGGCCCGTAAGTACTTTTCAGCAATATAGTGACCCTTTTCGATTGAACTCACCCTTTCCATCACATCGTATGAGGGATTTCGTCCGTTAGTGGATGAACAAGCACTCCCTTCTTCGAAATGCTTGGATTGTCAGCGATCGAACAACTGAGTGTGACTTTCGCATACATTGTCCGTTTTAGGACCATAAGTACTTTTCAGAAATGTAGCGGCCCTTTTGGATTGAACTCACCCTTTTAGTTATAATGTGTGAGGGATATCAATTGTTTGTGGATGAACAAGGATTTGTTTATTCAGAAAGCTTGGATTGTCGGCGATCGAACAACTGAGTGTGACTTTCACATACGATGTTCATTTTGGGCCCGTAAGTACTTTTCAGAAATGTAGCGACCCTTTTCGATTGAACTCACCCTTTCCATCACATCGTATGAGGGATTTCGTCCGTTAGTGGATGAACAAGCACTCGCTTCTTCGGAACGCTTGGATTGTCAGCGATCGAACAACTGAGTGTGACTTTCGTATACGGCATCC
>NW_019242378.1:110488-110677 GCF_002742605.1 Olea europaea var. sylvestris | reverse complement strand
TTAGTGTGACTTTCGCATACGGTGTCCGTTTTGGGACCATAAGTACTTTTCAGAAATGTAGCGACCCTTTTGGATTGAACTCACCCTTTTAGTTACAATGTATTACGGATTTCAACTGTTTGTGGATGAACAAGCACTTGCTTATTTGGAACGCTTGGATTGTCGGCGATCGAACAACTGTGTGTGACT
>NW_019242378.1:96431-108246 GCF_002742605.1 Olea europaea var. sylvestris | reverse complement strand
GGACCATAAGTACTTTTCAGAAATGTAGCGGCCCTTTTGGATTGAACTCACCCTTTTAGTTATAATGTGTGAGGGATATCAATTGTTTGTGGATGAACAAGGATTTGTTTATTCGGAACGCTTGGATTGTCGGCGATCGAACAACTGAGAGTGACTTTCACATACGATGTTCATTTTGGGCCCGTAAGTACTTTTCAGAAATATAGCGACCCTTTTCGATTGAACTCACCCTTTCGATCACATCGTATGAGGGATTTCGTCCGTTAGTGGATGAACAAGCACTCGCTTCTTCGGAACGCTTGGATTGTCAGCGATCGAACAACTGAGTGTGACTTTCGCATACATTATCCATTTTTGGACCATAAGTACTTTTCAGAAATGTAGCGGCCCTTTTGGATTGAACTCACCCTTTTAGTTACAATGTATGAGGGATTTTGACTGTTTGTGGATGAACAAGCAGTTGTTTATTTGGAACACTTGGATTGTCGGCGATCGAACAACTGTGCGTGACTTTCGCATACGGTGTCCGTCTCGGGACCATAAGTACTTTTCAGAAATGTAGCTACCCTTTTGGATTGAACTCACCCTTTTAGTTACAATGTATGAGGGATTTCGACCGTTTGTGGATGAACAAGCACTTGCTTATTTGGAACGCTTGGAGTGTCGGCGATCGAACAACTTAGTGTGACTTTCGCATACGGTGTCCGTTTTGGGACCATAAGTACTTTTCAGAAATGTAGCGACCCTTTTGGGTTGAACTCTCCCTTTTAGTTACACTGTGTTACGGATTTCAACTGTTTGTGGATGAACAAGCACTTGCTTATTTGGAACGCCTGGATTGTCGGCGATCGAACAACTGTGTGTGACTTTCGCATACGGTGTCCGTCTCGGGACCATAAGTACGTTTCAGAAACGTAGCGACCCTTTTGGATTGAACTCACCCTTTTAGTTACAATGTATGAGGGATTTCGACTATTTGTGGATGAACAAGCAGTTGTTTATTTGGAACGCTTGGAATGTCGGCGATCGAACAACTGAGTGTGACCTTCGCATACGGTGTCCGTTTTGGGACCATAAGTACTTTTCAGAAATGTAGCGACCCTTTTGGATTGAACTCACCCTTTTAGTTATAATGTGTGAGGGATATCAATTGTTTGTGGATGAACAAGGAGTTGTTTACTCGGAATGCTTGGATTGTCGGCGATTGAACAACTGAGTGTGACTTTCACATACGATGTTCATTTTGGGCCCGTAAGTACTTTTCAGAAATATAGCGACCCTTTTCGATTGAACTCACCCTTTCCATCACATCGTATGAGGGATTTCGTCCGTTAGTGGATGAACAAGCACTCGCTTCTTCGGAACGCTTGGATTGTCAGCGATCGAACAACTGAGTGTGACTTTCGCATACATTGTCCGTTTTAGGACCATAAGTACTTTTCAGAAATGTAGCGGCCCTTTTGGATTGAACTCACCCTTTTAGTTACAATGTACGAGGGATTTTGATTGTTTGTGGATGAACAAGCAGTTGTTTATTTGGAACGCTTGGATTGTCGGCGATCGAACAACTGTGTGTGACTTTCGCATACGATGTCCGTCTCGGGACCATAAGTACTTTTCAGAAAAGTAGCTACCCTTTTGGATTGAACTCACCCTTTTAGTTACAATGTATGAGGAATTTCGACCGTTTGTGGATGAACAAGCACTTGCTTATTTGGAACTCTTGGATTGTCGGCGATCGAACAACTTAGTGTGACTTTCGCATACGGTGTCCGTTTTGGGACAATAAGTACTTTTCAGAAATGTAGCGATCCTTTTGGATTGAACTCACCCTTTTAGTTACGATGTATTACGGATTTCAACTGTTTGTGGATGAACAAGCACTTTCTTATTTGGAACACTTGGATTGTCGACGATCAAACAACCGAGTGTGACTTTCGCATACGGTTTCCGTTTTAGGACCGTAAGTACTTTTCGCAAATGTAGCGACCATTTTAGAATGAACTAACCCTTTTTGTTACAATGTATGAGGGATTTTAACTGTTTGTGGATGAACAAGCAGTTGCTTATTTGGAACGCTTAGACTGTCGACGATTGAACAACTGATTGTGACTTTCGCATACGGTGTCCGTTTGGGACAATAAGTACTTTTCGGAAATGTAGCGACCCTTTTGGATTGAATTCACCCTTTTTGTTACAATGTGTGAGGGATTTCGGCTATTTGTGGATGAACAACCACTTGCTTATTTGGAGTTCTTGGATTGCCAACAATCGAGCAACTAAGTGTGACTTTCACATACAGTGTCCGTTTGGATTGTCGACGATCGAACAACTGAGTGTGACTTTCACATGCGGTGTTCATTTTGGGCCCATAAGTACTTTTCAAAAATGTTGCAACCCTTTTCGATTGAACTCAACCTTTTCATCACGTCGTATGAGGGATTTCAGCCATTTGTGGACTAACAAGCACTTCCTTATTTGGAACACTTGGATTGTCGATGATCGAACAACTGAGTGTGACTTTCGCATAGTCCGTTTTGGGCCCATAAGTACTTTTCGAAAATGTAGCGACCCTTTTTGATTGAACCCACCCTTTTCATCACATCGTATGAGGGATTTCATTCATTAGTGGAAGAACAAGCACTTACTTATTTGGAACGCTTGGATTGTCGACGATTGAACAACTGAGTGTGACTTTTGCATACGGTGTTCATTTTGGGACCATAAGTACTTTTCAGAAATGTAGCGACCGTTTTGGATTGAACTCACCCTTTTAGTTACAATGTATGAGGGATATCAACTGTTTGTGGATGAACAAGGAGTTGTTTATTCGGAACGCTTGGATTGTCGGCGATCGAACAACTGGGTGTGACTTTCACATACGATGTTCATTTTGGGCCAGTAAGTACTTTTTCAGAAATGTAGCGACCCTTTTCAATTGAACTCACCCTGTTCATCACATCGTATGAGGGATTTCGTCCATTAGTGGATGAACAAGCACTTGCTTATTTGGAACGCTTGGATTGTCGGCGATCGAACAACTGAGTGTGACTTTCGCATACAGTGTCCGTTTTGGGACCATAATTACTTTTCAGAAATCTAGCGACCCTTTTGGATTGAACTCACCCTTTTAGTTACAATGTATGAGGGATTTTGACTGTTGGTGGATGGATTGTCGACGATCGAACAACTGTGTGTGCCTTTCGCATATGGTGTCCGTCTCGAGACCATAAGTACTTTTCAGAAATGTAGCGACCCTTTTGGATTGAACTCACCCTTTTAGTTACAATGTATGAGGGATTTCGACTATTTGTGGATGAACAAGCAGTTGTTTATTTGGAACGCTTGGAATGTCAGCGATCGAACAACTGAGTGTGACCTTTGCATACGGTGTCCGTTTTGGGACCATAAGTACTTTTCAGAAATGTAGCGACCCTTTTGGATTGAACTCACCCTTTTAGTTACAATGTATTATGGATTTCAACAGTTTGTGGATGAACAAGCACTTGCTTATTTGGAACGCTTAGATTGTCGACGATCAAACAACTGAGTGTGACTTTCGCATACGGTGTCCGTTTTGGGCCCATAAGTGGTTTTCGAAAATGTAGCGAACCTTTTGGATTGAACTCATCCCTTTTGTTGCAATGTATGATTGATTTTGACTATTTGTGGTTGAACAATCACTTGCTTATTTGGAATGCTTGGATTGTCGGCGATCGAACAACTGAGTGTGACTTTCGTGTTCGGTGTCCGTTTTGGGACCATAAGTAATTTTCGCAAATGTAGCGACCCTTTTGGATTGAACTCACCCTTTTGGTTACAATGTATGAGGGATTTTTGCTGTTTGTGGCTGAACAAGCAGTTTCTTATTTGGAACGCTTGGATTATCGACGATCGTACAACGGAGTGTGACTTTCGTATACGGTGTCCGTTTTGGGCCCATATGGACTTTTCGGAAATGTAACGACCCTTTTCAATTGAACTCGCCCTTTCAATCACATCGCATGAGGGATTTTGGCCATTTGTGGATGAACAAGCTCTTTCTTATTTGGAATGCTTGGATTATCGACGATCGAACAACTAAGTGTGACTTTCGCATACGGTGTCCGTTTTGGGCCCATAAGTATTTTTCGAAAATGTAGCGACCCATTTGGATTGAACTCATCCTTTTTGTAACAATGCATGAGGGATTTCGACTGTTTGTGGACGAATAATCACTTGCCTATTTGGAACGCTTGGATTGTCGGCGATCGAACAACTGAGTGTGACTTTCGCGTACGGTGTCCGTTCTGGGACCATAAGTACTTCTCACAAATGTAGCGACCCTTTTGGATTGAACTCACCCTTTTTGTTACAATGTATGAGGTATTTTGGCTATTTGTGGATGAACAAGCAGTTGCTTATTTGGAATGCTTGGATTAACGGCGATCGAACAACGGAGTGTGACTTTCGCATACGGTGTCCATTTTGGGCCCATAAGTACTTTTCAGAAATGTGGCGACCCTTTTGGATTGAACTCATCCTTTTAGTTACAATGTATTAGGGATTTCGACTATTTATGGATGAACAAGCTCTTGCTTATTTGGAACGCTTGGGTTGTCGACGATCGAACAACTGAGTGTGACTTTCATATACGGTGTCCATTCTGGGACCATAAGTACTTTTCATAAATGTAACGGCACTTTTGGAATAAACTAACCCTTTTTGTTACAATGTATGAGGGAATTTGGCTGTTTATGGACGAACAAGCAGTTGCTTATTTGGAGCGCTTGGATTGACGGCGATCGAACAACGGAGTGTGACTTTCGCATACGGTGTCCGTTTTGGGCCCATAAGATGAACAAGCACTTGCTTATTTCGAACGCTTGGACTGTCGACGATCGAACAACTAAGTGTGACTTTCGCATACGGTGTCCGTTTTGGGCCCATAAGATGAACAAGCACTTGCTTATTTCGAACGCTTGGACTGTCGACGATCGAACAACTAAGTGTGACTTTCGCATACGGTGTCCGTTTTGGGCCCATAAGATGAACAAGCACTTGCTTATTTCGAACGCTTGGACTGTCGACGATCGAACAACTAAGTGTGACTTTCGCATACGGTGTCCGTTTTGGGCCCATAAGATGAACAAGCACTTGCTTATTTCGAACGCTTGGACTGTCGACGATCGAACAACTAAGTGTGACTTTCGCATACGGTGTCCGTTTTGGGCCCATAAGATGAACAAGCACTTGCTTATTTCGAACGCTTGGACTGTCGACGATCGAACAACTAAGTGTGACTTTCGCATACGGTGTCCGTTTTGGGCCCATAAGATGAACAAGCACTTGCTTATTTCGAACGCTTGGACTGTCGACGATCGAACAACTAAGTGTGACTTTCGCATACGGTGTCCGTTTTGGGCCCATAAGATGAACAAGCACTTGCTTATTTCGAACGCTTGGACTGTCGACGATCGAACAACTAAGTGTGACTTTCGCATACGGTGTCCGTTTTGGGCCCATAAGTACTTTTCGAAAATATAGCGACCCTTTTCAATTGAACTCACCCTTTTCATCACATCGTATGAGGGTTTTTGTCCGTTAGTGGATGAACAAGCACTTGCTTATTTCGAACGCTTGGACTGTCGACGATCGAACAACTGAGTGTGACTTTCGCATACGATGACCGTTTTGGGACCATCAGTACTTTTCGAAAATGTAGCGACCCTTTTGGATTGAACTACAAAGTATGAGGAATTTTGGCCATTTGTGGTTGAACAAGTAGTTGCTGATTTGGAATGCTTAGATTGTCGGCGATCGAAGAACGGAGTGTCACTTTCGCATATCATGTCCGTTTTGAGCCCAAAAGTACTTTTCGAAAATGTGGCGACCCTTTTAGATCGAACTCACCCTTTCTGTTACAATGTATGAGGGATTTTGGCTATTTAGGGATGAATAAGCACTTGCTTATTTGGAACGCTTGGATTGTCGTTGATCAAACAACGGAGTGTTACTTTCGCATACGGTATCCATTTTGGACCCATAAGTACTTTTCGAAAATGTAGCGACCCTTTTCGATTGAACTCGCCCTTTTCATCACATCGCACGAGGGATTTCGGCCATTTGTGGATGAATAAGCACTTGCTTATTTGGAACACTTGGATTGTCGACGATCGAACAACTGAGTGTGACTTTCGCATACGGTTTTCGTTTTGGGACCATAAGTACTTTTCAGAAATGTAGCGACCCTTTTGGATTGAACTCACCCTTTTAGTTACAATGTATGAGGGATTTCGACTATTTGTAGATGAACAAGCACTTGCTTATTTGGAACGCTTGGATTGATGGCGATCGAACAACTGAGTGTGACTTTCGCATATGGTGTTCGTTTTAGGACCGTAAGTACTTTTCGCAAATGTAGCGACCATTTTAGAATGAACTAACCCTTTTTGTTACAATGTATGAGGGATTTTGACTATTTGTGGATGAACAAGCAGTTGCTTATTTGGAACGCTTGGATCGTCGACGATTGAACAACGGAGTGTGACTTTCGCATACGGTGTCCGTTTTTGGCCCATAAGTACTTTTCAAAAATGTAGCGACCCTTTTCGATTGAACTCACCCATTCCATCACATCGTTTGAGGGATTTCGTTCGTTAGTGGATGAACAAGCACTTGCTTATTCGGAACGCTTGGATTGTCAGCGATCGAACAACTGAGTGTGACTTTCGCATACGTTGTCCGTTTTAGGACCATAATGTAGTGACCCTTTTGGATTGAACTCACCCTTTTAGTTACAATGTATTAGGGATTTTGACTGTTTGTGGATGAACAAGCAGTTGTTTATTTGGAACACTTGGATTGTCGGCGATCGAACAACTGTGTGTGACTTTCGCGTACGGTGTTCGTTTTGGGCCCATAAGAACTTTTCGAAAATGTAACGACCCTTTTCGATTGAACTCACCCTTTTAGTTACAATGTATGAGGGATTTCGACTGTTTGTGGATGAACAAGCACTTGATTATTTGGAACGCTTAGATTGTCGGTGATCGAACAACATAGTGTGACTTTCGTATACGGTGTCCGTTTTGGGACCATAAGTACTTTTCGAAAATGTAGTAACCCTTTTAGATTGAACTCACCCTTTTTGTTACAATGTATGAGGGATTTCAGCTGTTTGTGGATGAATGAGCACTTGCTTATTTGGAACGCTTGGATTGTCGACGATCGAACAACTCAGTGTGACTTTCGCATACGGCGTCCGTTTTGGGCCTATAAGTACTTTACGAAAGTGTAGCGACCCTTTCGGATTGAACTCACCCTTTCTATTACAACGTATGAGGGATTCAGCTATTTGTGGATGAACAAGCACTTGCTTATTCGGAATGCTTGGATTGTCGGCGATCGAACAACTGAGTGTCACTTTCGCATACGGTGTCCGTTTTGGGCCCAAAAGTACTTTTCAGAAATGTAGCGACTCTTTTGGATTGAACTCACCCTTTTTGTTACAGTGTATGAGGGATTGTAGCTATTTATGGTTGATCAACCAGTTGCTTATTTGGAACGCTTGTATTGTCGGAGATCGAACAACGGAGTTTGACTTTCACATACGGTGTCCATTTTGGGCCAATAATTACTTTTTGGAAATGTAGCGACCCTTTTGGATTGAACTCACCCTTTTTGTTACAATTTATGAGGGATTTCAGCTATTTGTGGATGAACAACCACTTGCTTATTTGTAGTTCTTGGATTGCCAACGATCGAGCAACTGAGTGTGACTTTCACATACGGTGTCCCTTTGGATTGTCGACGATCGAAAAACTGAGTGTGACTTTCACATACGGTGTTCATTTTGGGCCCATAAGTACTTTTCAAAAATGTTGCGACCCTTTTAGATTGAACTCACCCTTTTCATCACGTCGTATGAGGGCTTTCAGCCATTTGCGGATTAACAAGCACTTCCTTATTTGGAACGCTTGGATTGTCAACGATCAAACAACTGAGTGTGACTTTTGCATACGGTGTACGTTTTGGGCCTATAAGTACATTTCAAAAATGTAGCGACCCTTTTCGATTGAACTCACCCTTTCCATCACATCGTATGAGGGATTTTGGCCATTTGTGGATGATCAAGCACTTGCATTTTTGAAACGCTTGGATTGTCGGTGATCGAACAACTGAGTGTGACTTTCGTATACGGTCTTGGTTTTGGGCCCACAGGTACTTTTCGGAAATGTAGCGACCCTTTTCGATTGAACTCACCCTTTTCATCACATCGTATGAGGAATTTCAGCCATTTGTGGATGAACAAGCACCTGCTTGTTTGGAACGCTTAGATTGTCGACGATCGAACAACTGAGTGTGACCTTTGGATACGGTGTCCGTTTTGGGCCCATAAGCACTTTTCGAAAATGTAGCGCCCCTTTTTAATTGAACTCACCCTTTTCATCACATCGTATGAGGGATTTTGGCCATTTGTGGATGACCAAACAAGCACTTGCTTATTTCGAACGGTTGGATTGTCAGCAATAGAACAACTAAGTATGACTTTCGCCTACGGTGTCCGTGTTGGGCCCATAAGTACTTTTCGAAAATGTAGCGACCCTTTCGGATTGAATTAACCCTTTTTGTTACAATGCATGAGGGATTTCAACTATTTGTGGATGAACAAGCACTTGCTTGTTTGGAACGCTTAAATTGCCGGCGATCGAACAACTGAGTGTGACTTTCGAATACGGTGTCCGTTTTGGGCCCATAAGCACTTTTCGAAAATGTAGCGACCCTTTAGGATTGAACTCACCCTTTTTGTTACAATGTATGAGTGATTTTGACTATTTGTAGATGAACAAGCACTTGCTTATTTGGAACGCTTGGATTGTCGGAGATCGAAGAACTGAGTGTGACTTTCGTGTTTGGTGTCAATTTTGGGAACATAAGTACTTTTTGCAAATGTAGCGACCCTTTTGGATTGAGCTCACCCTTTTTGTTACAATGTAAGAGGGATTTTGGCTATTTATGGATGAAGAAGCAGTTGCTTATTTGGAACGCTTTGATTGTTGGCGATCGAATGACGGAGTGTGGCTTTCGCATACGGTGTCCGTTTTGGGCCCATAAATACTTTTCGGAAATGTAGCGACCCTTTTCGATTGAACTCACGCTTTTCATCACATCGCATGAGGGATTTCGACCGTTTGTGGATGAACAAGCATTAGCTTATTTAGAATGCTTGGATTGTCGACAATCGAACAACTTAGTGTGACTTTTCCATACGGTGTCCGTTTTGGGCCCATAAGTACTTTTCAACATTGTAGCGACCCTTTTGGATTGAACTCTCCCTTTTTGTTGCAATGTATGAGGGATTTTAGCTATTTAGGGTTGAACAAGTAGTTGCTTATTAGGAACGCTTGTAATGTCAGCGATCGAACAACGGAGTGTGACTTTCGCATACGGTGTCCGTTTTGGGCCAATAAGTACTTTTCAAAAATGTAGCGACCCTTTTGGATTGAACTCACCCTTTTTATTACAACGTATGAGGGATTTCAACTATTTGTGGATGAACAACCACTTGCTTATTTGGAGTTCTTGGATTGTCAGCGATCGAGCAACTGAGTGTGACTTTCGCATACGGTGTCCGTTTGGATTGTCGACGATCAAACTACTGAGTGTGACTTTCACATACGGTGCTCATTTTGGGCCCATAAGTACTTTTCAAAAATGTTGTGACCCTTTTCGATCGAACCCACCCTTTTCATCACATCGTATGAAGGATTTCAGCCATTTGTGGATTAACAAGCACTTCCTTATTTGGAATGCTTGGATTGTGGAGATCGAACAACTGAGTGTGACTTTCACATACGGTGTCCGTTTTGGGCTAATAAGTACTATTCAAAAATGTAGCGACCCTTTTCGATTGAACTCACCCTATCCATCACATCGTATAAGGGATTTTGGCCATTTGTGGATGAACAGGAACTTGTTTATTTGGAACGCTTGGATTGTCGGTGATTGAACAACTGAGTGTGACTTTCGCATACGGTCTTGGTTTTGGGCCCATAAGTACTTTTCAGAAATGTAGCGATCCTTTTCGATTGAACTCAACCTTTTCATCACATCGTACGAGGAATTTCAGCCAGTTGTGGATGAACAAGCACCTGCTTATTTTGAACGCTTGGATTGTCGGTGATCGAACAACTGAGTGTGACCTTTGGATACGGTGTCCGTTTTGGGCCCATAAGCACTTTTTTAAAATGTAGGGCCCCTTTTTAATGGAACTCACCCTTTTCATTACATCGTATGAGGGACTTTGGCCGTTTGTGGATGAACAAGCACTTGCTTATTTGGAACGCTTGGATTGTCAGCGATCGAACAACTAAGTGTGACTTTCGCATACCGTGTCGTGTTGGGCCCGTAAGTACTTTTCGAAAATGTAGCGACCCTTTCGGATTGAATTCACCCATTTTGTTACAACGCATGAGGGATTTCAGCTGTTTATGGATGAGCAAGTACTTGCTTGTTTGGAACGCTTAAATTGTCAACGATCGAACAACTGAGTGTGACTTTCGCATACGGTGTCCGTTTTGGGCCCATAAGCACTTTTCAAAAATGTAGCAACCCTTTAGGATTGAACTCACCCTTTTTGTTACAATGTATGAGGGATGTCGACTATTTGTGGATGAACAAGCACTTGTTTATTTGGAACGCTTGGATTGTCGAAGATCGAAGAACTGAGTGTGACTTTAGCATTTGGTGTCCGTTTTGGGAACATAAGTACTTTTTGCAAATGTAGCGACCCTTTTGGATTGAACTCACCCTTTTTGTTACAATGTATGAGGGATTTTGGCTGTTTATGGATGAAGAAGCAGTTGCTTATTTGGAACACTTTGATTGTCGGCAATCGAACGACGGAGTGTGGCTTTCGCATACGGTGTCCGTTTTTGGTCCATAAGTACTTTTCGGAAATGTAGCGACCCTTTTCGATTGAACTCACCCTTTTTGTTATAATGTATGAGGGATTTTGGCTGTTTGTGAATGAACAAGCACTTGCTTATTTGGAATGCTTGGATTGTCGACAACTGAACAACTAAGTGTGACTTTTCCATACGGTGTCCGTTTTGGGCCCATAAGTACTTTTCGAAAATGTAGCGACCCTTTTGGATTGAACTCTCCCTTTTTGTTGCAATGTATGAGGGATTTTAGCTTTTTAGGGTTGAACAAGTAGTTGCTTATTAGGAACGCTTGTATTGTCAGTAATCGAACAACAGAGTGTGACTTTCGTATACGGTGTCCGTTTTGGGCCAATAAGTACTTTTCGGAAAATGTAGCGACCCTTTTGGATTGAACTCGCCCCTTTTGTTACAACGTATGAGGGATTTCGACTATTTGTGGATGAACAACCACTTGCTTATTTGGAGTTCTTGGATTGTAAGTTATCGAGCAACTGAGTGTGACTTTCGCATATGGTGTCCGTTTAGATTGTCGACGATCAAACTACTGAGTGTGACTTTCGCATACGGTGTTCATTTTGCGCCCATAAGTACTTTTCAAAAATGTTGCGACCCTTTTCGATTGAACTCACCCTTTTCATCACATCGTACGAGGAATTTTAGCCATTTGTGGATGAACAAGCACCTGCTTATTTTGAACGCTTGGATTGTCGGTGATCGAACAACTGAGTGTGACCTTTGGATACGGTGTCCGTTTTGGGCCCATAAGCACTTTTTTAAAATGTAGGGCCCCTTTTTAATGGAACTCACCCTTTTCATCACATCGTATGAGGGACTTTGGCCGTTTGTGGATGAACAAGCACTTGCTTATTTGGAACGCTTGGATTGTC